>NC_087330.1:8462777-8764722 GCF_037043105.1 Vanessa tameamea | reverse complement strand
TTCTTGTTATTTGAAAATGACTATATGATGCTTTACATTTACTTTTCTTGGCCGATATTTTAGATCTTGAATTAACATACAGAATATTATTAATGAGGAAAAATATAAACTTCTTGTAATATTGTAAATGCGAAAGTAACTCTGTCTGTCTGTAAAACGAATTTCATAAACATTTCTTTGAAGCAAACTTGAACTCCGAGGAAGGACATAGTATTTCTGCTTAACACCTGACGACCGACCCGTAAAACGCCAGCGAATCAGTAGACGGTGACTAGGTTGAGTTTTGAGCTACGACAAAAAAAATCGAAACAAATTCAAACCATCAGCTCGAATCCAGTACATAGACGTAATATTGTATTTGCTAAAGAGAACGTACACAGCGTTACATTTATTGCTACATACAACATTGTTAGCATTCCTCAGGAAGGTGTATTTTTTTTAAATGCTGCCTCTGTTCGTTTGAATGCTGCAACCATACACATTAACACGCATTAGCATCTAATTAGGCTAAAAAAGAAGCGAGATTGCCAAGTTATTTGAACTCGTGAATTTTAACCAAAGTTTTCTGGTCAAACCCTGGCAGGCACCGCTGTGTTTTTATGGTTTTAATTTGGGTTTATCTCGTGCTTAGCGGTAAAGGAAAACATCAACTCGCATTGGACGAAAGGATACTTCAAATTTGTTTTTATTTCGATTAAGATCTATGTATTTATTAAGTTTAAAAAAAATACCGATGTATTTTCAACGAATACAGTGGTATCTAACCAGAGGTAGTCAGACGGGCTTGCAGCCATACCATTAAGTAAAGTTCTTTAAAAATGTACATTTTTCATCCTTATAGTATCTTTATATATACACTCAGGTGTCATGTCAAGATGTCAAGCGGTAAGTTTGAGATATTTTTGATATATTTTTACTTATTATTATAAATACAAGTTATTTTATCCCGAAAATATTCACGATGCCTGTGAGTTCATTTAGCATAATTATGCACAATTTCCATTTCACGGAAAACGAATGAGTAGATTATGATGAAATTCGTGGAGGTAAATAGTTCTAAAGAAATTTAACCAGAAAATAGAGGTCAAACTTACCTGCTTAGCTGAACTGTTACTTAAAAAGGGGGATATTATGAAATCGAACTAAAAAAAGTTTAACAGTCAAATTAAGGGAAATAATGAAGGGTATTTCAATACAACAAATATTTTGGACAGAGAGTAACAGAGTGACCGGCTGCATAATACGAACTCATTCAACCAATGTTGTGATGTTTAACGGAACACGACATTGCTTCTAGCTGTTGTACGGAGCTGGAGCGTATTCATGAAGATAGGAAATCCATTTCATTGGTTGAAAAATCTACACAACTTGTGATAAATTGATAAATGGAAATGTTAACAACTGCCTGAATGTATTTTGGCTTCTATCAGATATGTCTTTAAGGAAATCGATGTTCAAATAATTTATCTATGTAACAATAATTATTATTATCACATATATTAATTTAATACTAGTAATAAAATGAACTAAGCACTTTAAGCTTTTGTCTATAGAAGATTAAGAAGTAATATTTAAGGTAAATTATTCGCATTTTGTTAAAAATTCGCAGCCTACGCACTAATTTTTATGTGAAAGTAACAGCCTCCTCTCCCTTTGAAGTGACGGTTATTCCACCGTAATCCAATGCGGGTTGGTGGGTACACATTCAGCAGAATTTCATTGAAATTAAACTTATGTAGGTTCACTCACGATGTTTTCCTTTGGCGCCGAGCACGAGATGAAATTATAAGCAAATATTAAGCAAATTGAAATAATATCGGTGCTGGTCTAGGTTTGAAGCTAGCTATTCATTTCTTACCGGTTCTACTCGGTAGAATCTGCTTTCCAAACCGGTGGTAGTTTTACGTACTCGAAAGTGCTTTTATAAGCCTACTTGAATTAATAATATTTTGATTTTGATTTTGATGATCGTTAAAATGCACGACTTCAACTCACTCAACCATCCCAGATTTATTGTAGAATTTACTCGATATTTTTTTAGTTATATATTATTGTGGAACGAATACTGAATAACGTTGACGTCACCTTTGAGACGTAGTAAAAGAAAGGAGCATCCATCTTGGGTTGTCGCGGTGGTAACAAGTTTTGTAACTGTCAGTTGCATTCTTGATGAATTTCATAATATTTTGTTGATAAACTGAAACTTAGTTAATCAGTGTCGGTCGATAATTATATAATATATAATATTAATCATATTATATGATAATTAATTTCAATTATCGGGGCGAGGTCTAATTATCCTTAACACAGATTATTGAATCAGCCTAGCTAGGATAGCCAGTACTTGAAATGATGATGATGACCATGTTATTATACACTGACACTTATTATCAAACATGTATTTTTTCATAATGATGTTTTTTTTTGTGGAAAAAATATTATTATTAAAAATATATATATTACTATTATTATGAATTGCGTAAATATTGTTACGGCAAATAAATTATGCTCAGGATATTTTTCAAATAAAATTATAAATATTATAGTTTCCTTCTTCCTAGTCGTTTTCTCATTACTGAGGGTCGTGACCACCATGCGTGTGGCTCTCCTGTACACTTCGCACCACTTTCCTCCAGGCATTCCTATTCTGTGCTATTCGTAGGCAAGCCTGGGCACTGGATCCTGTAGACGCCTTTACTATGTCTATCCACCGGGACGGCGCTCTTCCTCTACCTCTCTTCCCCTCCACGTGCCCAACCATTATAAGTTTTTCCAGGCTGTCCTCCTGCCTAGCCACATGGCCAAAGAAACAAAGTACGCGTTGAGTAGTAATGGTGGAGAGACGTGTCTTAATCGTGAGCTGGTTCAGAATTGAGTCGTTTAAATAATATTATAGTACAATCGATTAAATGCTTGGCGATCTCGCGTTTTAAGTCACGCTGTATACGTTTTTTGTCATGCATATTTGTTATCCCTTTTCGTCCTTTAAATATCTACGATTTTTAATCATCTATATAATCTCGTGTTGAATAATACGCTTTATTTATGAATCTATTTTTTGACAAACTATTTGAATTTAGAAATTGTCAATGTTAAAAATATCTTCAAAATTTTATTATTGAAACGGATATCTTGCCCCGAGAAGGATTTATTGGCTTTGCGGAATCGGAAACTTGGTATTATAAGCTTATTCTCGTGTTCATACAATGATTATCACAGATTCTATCAAAGTGATCCATGTTATTGAGAATATACAAAACATTATTGTAAATATATAGTTACGCAACTGTAAGTTATCCTACTTTGTTAAAATATCACGAAGAGAGTCTCTAGCTCCAAGATTATAATAGATTCTGAGCCCTCATATAATAAGGTTGGCGTGTAAACTTAAGCCTTCGCGGTAAACAAAATAAGACAGTTGACCAATGTAGATACGGTTCGGCAAGTGTGTTTTAGTTGTTGCCACAGGATAAGGGCCTAAGGGCTTCTACTTTAGGATAACGCACTCGACATCAATATGGTTTTTGTTCTGCAGATGAAGTATTTTCGTGCAATTTATATTAATTAATATGTAAATATAAATAAGTTCATACAATGAATGCAAAAACATATATGGTCTTTCCAGAAATTGTGAAATTGTGTTAATACTAGGAAAAAGCATAAAGTAACTCGATTAAACAGGTTACCAGAAAACGTTCAAAAATATTCAATGGACAAAATTGTAAACAATCGTCAGAGAACTATTTTTGCTAAATGATATTACAGAATTAATATTTTTTATAACGATTGCACAGTCTTGAAACTAAAAGATCGCTCCAGGCTATTTTAAGTTTAAAATATATATATGTTACCGGAAATGTTTGAAATCTAGGAAATGTATACAATTCCTAGGAAATCTAAACTATCGATAGTCCAAAACTATCGATACTATCGATACTATCGATAGTATCAATAGTATCGCTTCTACCAATAGTATTGCTCACGGAGAGCTACCTATTATCGATAGTATTGATCAAACGATACTGTCGATAGTACTATCGATATCCTGAATAGTTTTCGAGGTCAACTATCGATAGTCAAACTATCTATAGTTCTGCAACGCTGCTTCAAAACGGAAGATACCTAGAATTTCACATCTCTACATATGTATTTTAGCTTTAGCTGTACGTTGAACGCCAGTTAAATAGGATCAGTCTTGAACGATATCGACCATGGTTGGCCTTTGTACGCCAACGGTATACTACATCTTTATCATTAATAAATAATTAATAACATGGTTGACTCTAAATATCTTCTAAGTAACATATTATTTAAATGTCCTCGTCTTAGTGCTAGAAATAATTCATTGTTCTTTGTTTATTTCTACATGAGGGTCATGTAGAAATAAATTTACAAAAAATGTGTTTTTGTACCGTTCTTGCTTAAATCATAATAATAACTTCCAAAAATTAGACATTTTTTGCCCAAAAATTGGTGTATATAAAAGAGCAGTTCGTGATATCTTAAAATGTTAACTGTTTCTAAATTGATAATGTACTTATATGCTGTTTTTATTTTTGTTTCAATTTTAATTTTAATTGTAAATATATATATATATTTTTTTGTGTATTAGCTTTAAGTGGAAACTTGATTGATTTGTGTTTTATGTTATTTTTGTTTTATATTACAGTGTTTTTAAAATTGTTTGTTTCCCAAATAAATAAATAAATAAATAAATAAATAAATAAATAAATAAATTCCTTGCATTGTAATTACTATGAATATTGAACTTCCTCAGCTCATCGTAAGGTCCGCGTACGATCAAGTCCCCATACATATAACGTACGATCCTTTCGAAAACGAAGGAATACGCTGAAATAAAATGTTTTAAAATAGTTTTGCTCATAAAATATAGCGTGTAATACAATAATGCAGAGATTTAATCATTAATAATAAGCATCCTTATAGATATGAAGGGTTTCCACCTAGATATCCGAAAATCCACAACAGCGCGATTTTTAAGACACTTTCTGCCTCGCACAACCACTCTGTGGAACCAGCTTTCGCCGGCGGTTTTTCCGAACCGATACGATTTAGGAACCTTCAAGAAAATAGCGTACTCTTTCCTGAAAGGCCGGCAACGCACCTGCAAGCCCCCCGGTGTTGCAGATGTCCATGGGCGGTGGTAGTCACTTTCCATCAGGTGAGCCTCCTGCTCGTTTGCCACCTCTACTATAAAAAAAAAAAGAATAAATATAATACCGGGACCCACACCAGCTCGCTAACTGTTTATCTAAAAATATTATTCAATTTATTATTATTTACTGTTTTTTTATTTATAATAATTTGTTATATGTTATTAATATGATACATTATATTAGTTCACGCGTTAATAATTTTATTTATTGCTTTTCAAAATTATATGTAGTTTACTTGGGAGCAGAGCTTTATACGAGTCCGTCTGGGTACGTCCCACCAACTCATCAGGTATTCTGCTGCCAAACAGCAATGTTTAGTGTTGTTGTATTTGGAGGGTGAGTGAGCTAGTGTAACGCAAGGGACATAACACCTCCTTAGATTGGTGGCGCATTGGTAATTTAAGGAATGTTTAATATTTCTAACAGCGCCAATGGTGGTGACCACTTAACATCAGGTAGCCGATTTGCCAGTCCACCTACCAATAACATAAAAAAAAATTAAGAATTTAAATCTCTAGCTTATGTTCTTAAAGAGTCGCACACTTTATTTTAAGTCAAAATGTTTTTTTTATTAAATGTATAAATAGTGACAGTTGATGATCCTTAATAAATAAATAAATAAACAATTATATCATATCTTCTTTCAAAGCGAAACATAGTGTTGATAAATAAATTGATAGCGATCCATAAGCCTGTAAATATACAATATACTGTATGTCCATACTGTGATATATATTCACCGGAAGGGACAGTTCCCTCGTAAACCTTAAAACCGTCGTTAACGTCTTCAGCGCTTGATTAATCGCCCTTGCCCTTGACGTATTATGGGAAGATAGAATATATAAAGTATTTCTTCACATTTCTGACCTCGCGTCTTTGCTGAATTAGTAGTACAATCTACTCAACTTGAAAGAAGGTTCTATCGCCAAAGATAACTAGTATTTTTGTATTACCAGTATTGTGTGAGCCAGTGTAACAGGAGGCTATTTTAGTTCTCATGGCATGTGGTACATTGTCGATGTTTTTTTTACCAATTTAATTTAACAACATCCACGCTCACAGTTGCCCCTGCCTTTTTTTACATTCTACTTTAATAATAACAATTATAATTTACACTCAACGGAAAGTTACGAGAAGCGTCGACAGCGGAATGGTCTACTGGCCGCCTAGCGATGTAAAAAGTCACAGGATCGAGACTGACCTCTTTGGGGTGTTGTCGTCCCCACTCCTAACACAAGTGATTAGCTTAAAAATTAGCTTAACTCACTCATAGTCCAAGTGACGGCTCCTCAATTCAGTCGTCTGCTAAATATCTATAATAATTTACTGACAGAAAAACATAATAACTTACAAGGCCCCATCTCGTAATATGAACCCAGCATTCCGGGCATTATGACCTTCTAATATATTTTACAATATACATTTCTGACGCAATAATACATGCGAACTATCGAAGGATTATTCTGAACGGCAATGAAGTGCAGTTCTCAGTTTCGCTTCGGATAAAACATCGTCTTTATTTCAAATAAAATACTTGAACTACGTTCGGATGTGTAAAGACTTCATTGATTTTATATCAGTGGAATTCTCACAAGATTTACCGGCGGATTGGCACCGGAGTTACACTAATGGAGAGAGTTCACTACGAGGCGTTTTCGCAATGACTTGCTGGTGTTAGAAACTATTGAAAGTTTGATTTTTATAAGAATTTTTAGGCTAATCAATACGTCGTTACGGTAGCATGCGAAAGGGATCGCCCGCCGACGAGACGAAGAGGGTACCGTTGGTTTTTAGTGGGTATTCCGGTGTACTAGGACCAACTAGGAATCCTGGGCACCGGCTAATCCCACATATATCCCAAACGCATGATATGTTTATACAGGGAAATAAAAAAGGCTAATCAATACGTAAGATTATTGATAAAGAACAAATCAAGAGTTAACTTCCTGGCTTTTTAGTAATAAACAACGAAGGTTCACACTAGTGAAAATAAAATATATATAGTTCAGGCTTATGACCAATTGCTTTATCGGATTTCCGAGGCACGAGAGTGTGTAACTTCCAATTTCCTAACACCGAGCTATATCTAAGAATTTATTAAAAGAGAAGCCCAATGTTCTTAGTTTCAAAACTCTTCTGCAGCTGTATAGGCTAGACACTAGACCCTCGAGTTGGTGCAACTTCAAACTTCAATATCTAGTCAATGTGAAGAGGGTCTAGATTTGTCACAATTGCAAAAATGCAGGTTACCTCAGCTCGAGGCGTTACATGTCATGAAATCTTACAGAGATAACTCTGTGAGATTTCATGATGACTTCTTTTCTTTATTGTCTACGTCCGACCGTATATCATATAGAATATCCTAAATATTCATTTATACTTACAAATTAATAAAATTACATTTTAAGTAATGCTAAAAATTATTTTTTAATTTTATTTTGTGAGCCTATGCAAGATATTAGGAATGAACGTCTGGGTATCTTTTTTTGTGGATATGTGGCTGTGACCCTGGTGAAAGTGCACCAGAATACCCAATATAAACCCAGCGTTACCCTGTCCATCTAGTCGTGGTACGTCACAGGATCGCTTGCGCTTGCCACCTGACGCCCCGGTGGTTGTTCCGCCTTTGCGCCTCCAATACCAAGGGAGAACACGGGGCGTCTGGGTACCTACACAGACGGCCTACATTTTTTATAAAAATAAAAGGAGATTAAAAATATAGTATTTGAAATACACACACGCACACCTGTGCAATTTATACGGTATGTACCCTATAGGACTAAGCGATGTAGCTTTCTTCCAAAAAAAACAAAAAATTGTTTTTTTTTTTTTATAAGAATACTAGTAAAATTACAAGGAATTACTAATATTCCTATTTACCCCTCCATTCTCTCTTTAAGTTTGTGTAAGGAGTGGAAAAGACTATAGGAATAGGCCAAGGGGTCAGGATCGATGCTACGGCTTTTTACATCGCTAGGTGGCTTTTAAACCATTTCGTTATTGACGTTTTTCATTACCCCCCCTACATACAAACAAACAATTATTTTTTATGTAATAGTTAGGCGGACCGGCAAATGGGCCGCCTGATGGTTAGTGGTCACCACCCATAGACATTGACGCTGTTAGAAATAATAACCATTCCCTACATTACACCAATGCGCCACCAACCTTGGGAACTAAGATGATGATATATGTTTATATTGTGCCTGTAGTTACACTGGCTCACTCACCCTTCAAACCGGAAAACAAAAATACTAAGTCTTGCTATTTCGCGATAGAATATCTGATGAGTTGGTGGTACCTACAAAGACGGGCAAATCCCTGCAAAGGAAATATTTTCTTTTTTTAAATAATTATATTTGTATATGTAATATAGATAAATCCCAGCCTTTTTAAAATTAGAGTGAGTTCACTGCAGCACATTTCCGTGTGTCGTATGAGATGCCAACGCGTTTATTCAGTTGAAATTTTAATTCGTATTAAAATCCTCCTGCCATCTGGCGCCTACAGTAAATATTCCTCGCGCTAGACCCTAGAGCCGCTGGTTAAAGTTTTAGTAGGCACGGCCTTTGTTTCTTTTTTTCTTTAAGACACTTCATTACTGGAATAGGTGTCAGTTTCGCGTATTCTCCTCTAACAAGGAAAAATATTAAACGCAAAATTTTCTACTTTCATTTACTTTAAATAGTGATCAGTCACCATTAACTAATCGCAATCCTCTGTTGAACATAGGTCTTGCCCAAAGTGCGCCAATGTTCCCAGTTTACCGTCTTCCGAATCCAATCGGTGGAACCCCACCACCTTCTTCAGGTCAGTCCTGGTTTGATTATACATTTGGCTTCAAATATATTTCTTTGGACACATCTCAAGTGGCCATAACAGATGTCGGTTTTATTGCCTCCACTGGTGAAAGGACAGTTTGATCATTTTTCGCCCAGAGGATGGAAATTACATTCTTAGAACGGTCATGATTTGTCAATCAACATTTTTTTTTTATTTGTGTGTAATTAACGCCTTAATGTTCAAATAAGTAGTTAATATTAAGCGAAGACAATACATTTATAAATATATACTAGTTTTTGCCCGCGGTTTCGCTGTCAGATATTATTGACACAATATTTTTTATAGCCTACGATGTAGCTATGATTATAAACTTCCATTGAAATCCATTCAGTCGTTTTGTGTGAAAGATTAACAAACATCCATACATACAAACATTAGCCTTCATAATATTAGTAATGATAACTTTTAAATAGCACATGAAATGAAAAACAATTCTAAGCTACAAACCAGCGAGTGTGAATTTAATACAGAAATAAATGCTTTATCATATTGGATATTAAAATCCAACGTATAATAAGTGTGGTTTCGAAAAATGCGGTTACATATACACACAGCGGAACGCGAATTGATTGTGAGAGACCGACAGCCGCAGGATATTGCGAGGATTAATTTGAAATTTGTGTTTATTTTTTATAGATTTAATATGTGTTAGTGTTAGATAAATATGAACTTTTACAAAAATTACAAATGGATATTAACAGAGGCTCAAATTAATTAAATATAGAAACATTTCACTGCACTTGGTTGGTAGGGCTTTGTGTAAGTCTGTCTTGGTATGCCCCACTTACTCATCAGACTATCTACCATCAAACAGCAATAATTAGTATTATTGTTGTGATTGACATTATCAATTAATATTCACGAAATATAATTTGTCCTTTAACATAAAAGCATTACACGAGAGCGACGAACGAGCATACTCAAATACTGTGTTTGTTGTGTGTGTTTTGTAGGCCACCACAATAATGGCCAGTAGCCACTACTGCAGTTGACATTGGTGCTGTACGAAATATTAATCATTCCTTACATCGCCAATGTGCTGCCAACCTTTGGAACTAAGAAGTTATGTTCCATGTACCTATCCAGACCTAGAGCAGTGTGTAATGACTGCTATATAAAATAACCATTGGAAGAAATAACATTGGAAGTGTGTGGTGGGAAAAGTTCCAAACATTTACTTCAAAGAAAGAGTAGGCATTTTCCCATCAATGTGACAATACAGGTATAGATTACTTTTGACTATATAAAGTAAAAATGGTATTGAAATCTTAGTATAGTATGTTTATTCGCTATGTTTTACTGGATACTTAGATTTAGCTGGAAATCACCAAGTTCGCCCTTTATTAACTTACTTAATGTTATCAAAAGAGAAAATGTTAAAGAAGTTCCTTTATGCTTACACAATGGAGATTTTTTTTTCATTCCGCCTCAGTCTAACTTCGCAATTAAACTGAAGTTTCGACGACAACTGAATAAATTAATTTTAGTTTTCATTATAAAAAATGAACTATTTTCGACTTTTTCAGACGAACTCGTGAATTCCGGAAACTCGAATCTGATTGTGATTTTTTTTTGTTAATTTATCACGAACGCCTTTGTGGTTAGACCTGTGGAGCTGGTATGTTATTTTCAATGTGTTTTGCGTCTTTGCTTCATTTTGATTTAAAGTGAATACAGTATTTATGTACAAATATATACAACCACCGTATTAAAAGTGCTCTAACATATTTGCAAACCAATGCCTCCAAATATATTTACATATGTTATAAAACAACCTAACCGACATTCGCAGAGTAAAGATTTCGACAACCTAACAGCAAAGGTCACACTATTCTGATTCATTGAAACAAATACAGAAAGCTCTAGTTGTAAATAGAAAATTACGTGCAATCCTAGCTAACTACACCCGTCTGAAAGCTAGAAGTGAGTTCGTTCAAACTGAACTCTAACTAGAAACTAGTTCTAGAGGATATATTTGAAACGTCCCATATACATCCCTTTTGTGAAGACCTAGGTCCCATTTGATACGCCTAAAAAGCTGTATTTATGAACGCAAGGATGGCATTGCGAAATGGGTCATAAAAATCATACGCCGTTTGGAATCTTATAGTTTTGAGATAAGGTTCGAATTGCAATGATTATTCAATTTTTGACCGGCCTAAAGAGATAGGCTGAGCTATTTGCCAAATGTATTTTATTGAATATAATATAGTATCGTTCATGTAGTTTTTGGTTAATTCTATTATCATGATATGGGACGAATGACGACTGGCACAAAATACTATGAAAATAATACATTACATACATTACATTAGCAGCCTGTAAATTTCCCACTGCTGGGCTAAGGCCTCCTCTCCTTCTGAGGAGGTTTTGGAACATATTCAACCACGCTACTCCAATGCGGGTTGGTGGATTACACATGTGACAGAATTTCGTTGAAATTAGACACATGGAGGTTTCCTCACGATGTTTTCCTTCACCGCCGAGCACGAGATGAATTATAAACACAAATTAAGCACATGAAAATTCAGTGGTGCTTGTCTGGGTTTGAACCCGAAATCATCGGTTAAGATGCACGCGTTCTAACCACTGGGCCATCTCGGCTCATAATAGACTTTAGTTTAACTATTTCGTTAAAGACGTGATGATTCAGTGGATAGAACATATGATATCTAATCAAAGTACACGTGTTTAAAACCGGGAATACGACTTGTGTTACTGCACAAACAGAAATAACATTGCGATGAATAACATAATCTTTGGAAACCTCGAGCACGGTAGCTGAAGAAAACATATTGAGGAATTAGGATACATTTGTGTTTGTACTTAAGCTACGTGCGTACGTGCGTACTTGTTAAGGACTAAAGTCGAAACCTTAAACGAGGGAAGTCCTTTGCCCAGCCGTGGGATATTTACAGTCATCTCATATTTGGCGGTGACCAGTATACACGTAATTAATGTATTTATTGCTACTTCCGAATACTAGATGGCGTTGTATCAAATTGTTGACATTTCTACATCGCGATGGCAAGATTCGTTTATTGTTTTATATAGTACTATGGAATGATACAATTTAAATAGATTCATCGCGTAACGGAGCAGTTTCTAACAGACCAGACCCGCGCACGCCCACCGAAAGGTACGGGTGCTATATTTCATAAAAATATATCATAAATATATTTCATAAGATCCCAGCATCTGCAGTAGTGCTGGGTCATTCCTAAATTTACGTAAAACGAAATGAACCAGTTTTTTACATTTACAAAACTGTTCTTTGAAACTGTTATAATAAAATTTTTCATAGGTTCGAGAACTTACTATTCTTACGATACTTTACTGAAATAATGTATATTCAACGCTGGAGTCATATTATATAATTTTGAAAATGGTCGACTTTATAATTTATTTGGATTAATTCTCCGTTTCGCTCCGTGCTTATTTGGATTAAAAAAAAAAAGTTAAGAAATATTTTTAAATTATTTGTAATTTCAACTATTACGGCTTAGGATTACCCGCTTAGTAATATTAATAAGCAGTCAATACTAATCCTTAATAAAAAAATAATAAGCCTATAAGGAGCCTATGAAAACTTTTTTTATAGATTCTCCTACAACCAAATTTGTATTGTATTTCTTTAGGAATAAGATTCATTGTAGCATATTCGTTACTTCAAATCCAAAGTAGTTTCTTATAACTGGTATAATATTCATACAATAGTAGTCCTTACGGCGATCAAAATAGAGTGTTTAGTCAGTTGCACGTGATCGAAACCGGTTCGCGCAGCAGTACCAAAACGACGGCCGCCGGTGCCGAGTGTCGTCTCGTTCGTTTTAAAGCTATATGTCCTAAAATCAAGAAACAGTTCGTTCGTTCTTTATAAAATAACTAGTTCTTAAAACCGTTTTATGAAAAAAACTCCCAGCACTAATCTGCAGAGTATTGCGCCATACCATCGGCGACCACCGGACCCAAGAGGATTACCACGCGACCTCACCCAGCAATGTTCTCGACTTGTGAATAATAATCCACCCAGTGATCCGTCTGTAGTGGCAGACGGCGTTGCCACCACTGTAGGGGGCCATCGCCCCGACCAGTTACCCCGGGGCCCATGCGCGCCTGCGTGGACATCAGATTGGTTCAATTTAAATGTAGTTGCAAGTTGCATCTAATTGCTTTAATCGTAAACACTGGCGTGGTGTAGCATCCTTAGGATCGAGAGACCCAAATATTAAAACAAGAGGGGACCTTAACGGACTTATCGGTTAAGGTAATTATCATTTCGCAATTATTCAGCCCTACCCCACAATTATATACTCGTATATACAGGTTGCGCAAAAGTTGTCACCCGATCTTCTTTGTCTGTAATTTTTTGATTAATGAAAAACTTAAGTTTTGCATTCGAATTGTGTTTATTTGATGTTGATTGATGGCATTTCCGTCAGTCTTGTCAGAACTTCCGGCGATAAGTTCCCGCATTCCTGACGGATATTTTCTTTGAGAACTTCAAGAGTCTGAAGTTCGTTGACATAGACTCGTGACTTCGAGAAACTAAGAAAAGAACCGTTAAATCGGGCGACTTGACGGCTACTCCAAATCACCAAAGTGAGAGACTAGCTGACCTGGTAATGAATCCTCTTAATTTCGTTTGTGGGTCTTACAGTATGCGCCGTTGCTCCACTCCCATCGAACCAACCAGTCCTAATTCCTCCAGTTGAGGAAGTAGAAAGACGTTGAGCGACTCTGTACTGTTTGCCTTTCACGAGTTTGTTTTGTTTGGCGATTTTGAAAAGGGTTCGATGACGTTTCATCACCAGAAACGAATGATTACACAACATATTCGAGATAAGCATTCTTGAGGTCTAAAGCTATTCATGTCTTATTATTTTTTTTTTTTTATCTATTGACAAAAATGTCAAAGTGCCATTTGAAAAACTTGTAGCATTTTCCGATAGGGTGATGACGTTTGCGCCATCAAGTATCTATATACAACATAATTTAAATTGACAGGGTGGACTCGTCATACTGTATTTTGATATATTTATCTAATTTATAATTACTTTGTTCCAACTGGAATCACTAAACGAACACAGCCATTGGAATTATATAGGAGTAATGTGAAATATAATCAAACTAATATCTTGTTTAATTTTGCTAAGTAACAATGAATCTTGCTAACTTCCATTGTTAAATAAATTTAAAAAAAGAACACGTCTTTTTGACATAGATATTTTTATATATGAACAAACACATATTAGAGCGTATACCGCAAAAACTTGACATAAATTCTAGCTATCTTAATGTCTGGCGTGTGGCGCCCTGTCAACTGCGCCGCGCCAAGTTCTCTGCGTTACGATCTGTCCGTTCGGTAGAACATTTTCAATTTATATAATGTGCGGTTTTGATGGATATAAATCTTTCATACATTTATCTAAAATAACAAGACCTGACTGACTGATTCATCATCGCCGAGCGTAAACTATTAAAGTCAGGGCCTTGAAATTTGGTAAGTAGGGTCGTTTTATTGAGTGGACACCCACTAAGAAAGGAATTTTGAAAATTCAACCCCTAAGGGGGTGAAATAGGGGTTGAACGTTTGTCTGGAAGTTCGTAATTTTTTAAGTTAGGAACATGAAACTTCATTTTTGGGATACTGATTAAAAATAAGTAAATATATATATTAGCATTTCTGGATATACTACATCTAGGGGGTTGAAATAAGGGTTGAAAGTGAGTATGGAAGTCCGTAATTTTTTAAGGTAGAAACATGAAGATTTACTTTTAAGATACTGGTTAAAAATGAGTAGATACGTATTTAAGCGTTTCTTGATATTCAGCCTCTGCGGGGTGAAATAAGGGTTGAATATTTTTGGGCTACTAATTAGAAATGATTATACATGTATTTAAGCGTTTCTGCATATTCTACCCCTAGGGGTTGATATTTCTTCTGTAGGTTAGTCTGGAAATCAGTCATTTTTAAAGTTATAAGCATTAAAATTTTTTGGTGAGATACTGATGAGAAATTATTAGATATGTATTTAAGCGTTTCTGGATATTCTAACCCTAAGGGTTGAAATAGTGGTTGAAATTTCGTACATAGGTTAGTCTTGAAGCACGTCGTTTTTTATGTTAAAAGTATGGTGCGCCAATAATGTCACTGAGGAATTTAAGACCTCAAAAATTATGCAACGGCACCAGATTTATAGTAAGGGTTCTCTATCGTAATGTCATAGGTTACAGTTACCACTGGATGTACTAAAAGGGAAATAGTGTATATTCCACGAATATCTTTGATACCATCAGAATACCTCTTTAATTTCAAGAAAGTACAGTTCGCGCTTAAAGTATGCTTCACCATGACTATTAATAAAGCACAAGGTCAAATTTCTAAAATGGCCGGAGTAGATATAAGAGAAGACTGTTTTTCGCACGGACAGCTCTAAATAGCCTGGTCGAGAGTGAGCTCTGTAAGCAGTCTGGTGTATCTAGCCCACGAAAGTCGAACCACAAATGAGGTCTTAAATTAACGTAATACTTTAAATGATTCTGTAATATAATCAATTTCCACGCGAGCAAAGCCGCGGGCGACAGCTAGTATTTATATATTTTTCCTTGCATTGGTCTAATATGTAATACACAAGGCAAGACTTTATAATTAGGATATAAGCACGTTGCTTGCTTGCTTGCGTTGTTTATATTTATCTATACTTTAAATTTTTTATTTAAGATTGTTGATTTGAACAAACAAATCAAGTGCCTGTCGTGACCGAACTTCGATTAAGGGAACTTTATTATTTATGTTTCACTGAAGTTTATTTTCACTTCAAAACTACATGTACTATATATAACATCTACTTAAAAGAATATTATACTCGTTGACGCCCGCGGTTTCGCTCGCGTTTTAGATTTTCGTCGTCAGTTGTTAGGCAAAAAAGTAGCCTTTTAATTTTAATAAAATTAGGTTTGGTTGTTTTACTGTGAAAGTGCAACAGATATACAGAGTTATTTCCGCGTTTATAATATTAACATTGCATTACAAGTGCTGACAGCGGCTTCGTCCTCATTTTTGGGCGTTGGAGTGTCAGGTGTTAGATACCCTGTGTAATTTTTTGTGCACCTAACGACATGTATATAATTTTATATCATTCAATATCAAAGGTTAAGTAGTTCAAATCTGAAAGAGTTACGAACAAAAAATCTTATTTTCGTAATTATAATATTAGTTAAAATTATTAAGAGTACCATTATTATCTCAATAGTTTAGCAAAGAGTAATAAACGAATAAAACAATCTATATAACATTATATTAAACGCAACCAAACTTTACAGAGAATTCGTGTAGTAATCAAAATGGCGTCGTGAATGTATCACATAAGCAATGTCGGAACTTAATGCGCTCAGCTTGAACCTACATTAACCACTTGTAATGTTGAATGTATATTCCTTTCAAATACTTTATTCTAAGCTGTAAGTATCTTTGCTTATCCTCTACTTGGAAAATTGCTGCTTTAAGATTTTAAATCATCATTCAATCAAGATTGGTTTACTTTAGAATTTATTTTAAATATTTAAAAAAGTTAACGGTAGTTGTTTCAGCCTCAGGAGACAGCGTAAAAATTATGTGTGTGCTTTTTTTATTTGGTCGTGATTGAAATAGTCCAGTTGAGGTGGCATAGTGGCTCGAACTGGGTTCAAACAAAGGTAAGCATCATTGGAGCGGCGTGGTGGAATAAACTCAAAACAATCTCCTCCATGCGAGAGGAGGGCTTAGCCCAGGAGAACATTTACATAGATATACATTGAAAAAGTTCAAACTAAAGCATAATATATTATTTTCTAAAAAGACTAAATTCTAAAGTTTATTTTTATTTTCATTGGAGTATTGAGTTATCACTAAGGGAGTCTTCGGCTTATTTTTGCAAAATATTTTTTAACGATTTTGTTTCGTAATCGATACACGAAAATCGCAATGCATTCCCGCTGTCGTAAAAAACAGTTCCCCTTAAAAAATCTGTGAATCACGAGACGTTGTGTTGAACAGACCTGTGACAATTTTCTCCGCAAATACATGGTGTATTATGAGGTTTCGCGGTGTATTACTCAGTAACTTAAAGAGTGTAAAAAAAATGAGTCCAACAATGGGACACTTACGTGCTGCCACATATAAACTACATAATATTTTTAATATAATAAATTTATTATAAATACCAAATTAAATCTCAAACTAGTTAAGTTATTTAATACTAAACAAAAAACCACCAAGAATACTATAAGACAAGAAAACGAATAAAATGTTTGATACGGCGTGAAATAGAACTGCCTAGACTTGTCTAATATCCTCTCGTCTGTCTCGAGACTTGAGTTGTATGTATTTGTATGTATACGTAACGAACTCGGAGAGAACTGCGAGGCGAATTATGCAGGTATTTATGCATGCTGTATCTGCACGTATGTACAAGGCTTAATATCGTTGCTATGTATGAATTATCTTTAAATATATAATACTAATGTTATAAATGTTAGTTTGAGTCCCGGAGAAGGACGAACGCCACTTTTTTTATTCCACCCACTAGGGAATGAAATGAGGGGGGCGGTTTGTGTGCTGTAGGTTTTATAAATTTCACGCTGGTACAGTCGCAGGTATTACATTAACAGCCCGTAAATTTCCCACTACTGGGCTAAGGCCTAAGGCAAATTAAGCATATAAAATTCAGTGGTGCTTGTTTGGATTTGAATCCGTAATCTTCGGTCAAGATGCACGCGTTCTAACCACTGGGCCATCACTGCTTAGGTAGAACCTATATATATTTTAATTGCGTAAGTAACTCCGTCTGTTACGCTTTTATGGCCAAACGACTAAACTGAATTTGAAAATTTTGGTATGAAGCAAACTCCAAGGAGACATAGGCTAACTTTTATTATTATAACACTTGACGACTAACCTACAAAACGCGAGCGATGCTCGGGACGACTACTCGTTTAATTTAATTAGATTTTCAGATCGCTAATGTCTTGCTTTATAAATTGGAACAATATTAAAATATAAAACCTATATATACAAAAAAGATAAGTAAGTATGTTTATATATTGTAATTGAATGTTATGCCTAAATTTAATTTAATTCATAAATATATAATTAAAGGGGGGTTTTACAATATCGTGAAGTTATAAATGGTAGGTTCAGATATTCTATAAATAGAACTGGGTCAAAAACTCTTCAGTTCTTTACCAAATTAGCTTTGTTTAGACTACGAATCCGGCAATTGCTTCCATGGTTTTAAAAACTATATTTAAATTGATGTACAAAAAATTTATAATTCAAAGAAGACATTGGTTTCCTTTCGATAAGAGGGCCTTTAGTGTAGTTAACTGTTATTGCCGTGCGATGTTGTTTTTGATACAAAGCATATCTGTATATTATATATTGATCGGCTGTCTATATATATGTCGGAGAAAAACATCACTAGGTACGTCCTCCTCGACATCATCATAAGTGGTCGCAGTTGAGGGCGTCATCGGGATTGAATGCGAGCACAAAACAGAGGATTGACTGTTTCGTACAATTTAATTAGAGTTTCAAAATGTTCAATGAATTCACAACTATTATTTCACATGCTAATATAAAACAAAAATTCCAATCGACTTCGAGTATATGTAAGCGAAATACTACTGATTGACTGATCACGAGAACTCCAGGAGAAACTACAGGTCCAGACAGGCCAATTTGCATAGTTATTCATTTCGTAACGTCAAACGTCATTTACTAGGAAAAGATTATTAGAAATTTATTGAAGAACTTCAGGGGGCGAAATGGGAGGGGTTAATTTGTATGACTATTACTCGTACAAAGTTAAATATCTCGCTACTAAGTAATGGTCGCTTCTTATCTTAAAGATCCTTGCAGCTTTTTCTACATCGTTTGAGTATGGCGTGAACACGTGTGGTTTCTTATAATTTTTGTTATCAACATCGTTACAGATTTTTTTTGTACAATTTATTAACCTTATACTATAGCCACAAATAAAAATAATGTTGTAAATGTATGGTACATGTAGACATGTGCGTGTGAGTCTATTTTATGATATCGTATGTATGTTATTAACCGATATATTTTATTCGAAACATATTAATCTTTAAGAATTTTTTCCTTCGCCGTTCACGATGCATAATAAACTCTAACGAGGTCCATGAAAGCCTAGTGTTTTCCGCGGTTTTCAATTCGCATTCTAGGATTTCTATACATATATAATTAGTTATCCCGTTGTAACTTCGTATGGGTGAATAATAATATTATTAGCGATCCACCCAGGCTGCGAATGTATTAATAAAGAACATGATGTGATATATTTTTAAAGAGTAAGTTAAAAATAACTGTTTATAAAATAAAAATATCGCGAGATAATATTTATTATACCCATGCGATGTCGCGACGCGGAACTAGTGTCTATATACAGTGTAACTACAAGTCAAGCGAAATTTTAACAAGGAAAAACTATAAATCTTTCATATGTCTCCACACAAACATTTATATTATGAACTCTATGTATATAGTAATAAGGATTACGAGCTAGAAATAGCAATAGAATTCTTTAAATAGAAAAGTTATCCGCTAACTCCTCGCTAAGAATCAATTGAAGAAGGCTCCTATGTCCAAATTTTCCGGTCGACTGTCCCCCGAGGCGAGAGGTGCATCGGAATCAAACACGCGATCAGGGATATACGTTTAGTGATGGGAATTATTGAAATTATACTATCGATAAAAATATTACATGTATTTGTCCACAAATTAAAATTCTCTCTGTATGATATCACGTGATGGAAATCGGACAATATAGACAAAATTCACCGTTAGTAAGACATTGTGTAAGTCTATCACTTACTAATCACCTACTCTAAACTATAACAATACTTTGTAACCGAGCCAGTATGATTCCAAGCGTAGAAGATGAATTAATGCTTGGATATAGAATCATAACTTTGTCAAAGAGACGTTTTAACATTTTGACGTTTTGTTAACGAAACATTTAAATTATTACCCAACATATGTAATAAGCATTAAAATATCGGGATCAAATCTCACTCATAAACTCATAAAAGTCATAGCGACTCCATAGCACCTTGGGAACTAGACATGTTATGTCCCTTGTGGCTGTAATTATAATTTGTAGCTCACCCTTCCAATAGAATCAAAACAATACTAAGTTTTGCTTGGCAGTAATAAATATGATGAATAGGTGCTATCCACCAAGAAGGGCTCGCACCTTATTGCACAGTATTGTTTAAAAATCAAGATCGATATACATTTCTTGTGATCACGCACATCCCTACGCCTGCTAACCGCAGTGCGCCGTGCCTCGGAGCACAGCTAATGTTAACGAAACTGCGAAGTTAATGGCATGTTTTCGTGTTTATTCACAAGAAAAACTAGCATCGAAGTTTTGTAGTGCGATTGAGAATGATTCTGAGTTCAACCGGCTATACATGCGAGGAATGTAAAAGTTGGGTATTGTTAGTCTGCTTAGATTTATATTTTAATATATTACTTATTCTAGAATGCTCTTCTAACGACTACTGAAGTCATATTAAAGGATTAGATTAAATGAAAGGCATCACTAACACAATATCGATTTGAATAAGAAAAAAAAAAATTATAGTCGATTGAATATATCTAAAATAATCAATTGTAAACCGACAAGATTCTGTGTTATCTAATGTTAGCATGTATTTTAAAAAGCAGAGTTAGAACTAGTGCGGCAAAGTCCAAACCAAATGGCAACTAATCCAGCAATAGTCAGTACAGCGATCCTGGCGGAGCTCGGTTAATATTTCATCAAAGCGTACATTCACCGTAAAGGGAATATTCTAATCTAAATTATCATTATACTATTGAACCAGACTATGCGTTTAGTTACACAAGCTATACGAGAATTATGACTATTTTTGTTACACGTATAATTCAATATGGCGTTCCAGTTTGGCTCAGGTATTTACTCCCCAATAATATTTTAAACACAGTACTCTATTATAGGTTTTACGTATAACGGTGTCTAAAAATATTATAGGTATTATCCTATTCCAATGGAAGTAGGCAAAAAGATAAATAAATCTTAGTTTTACGTATTTCATGCGATTCGCTAATAAGACAGCGATGTTGTGCAGTACTAAGTTTTTGATTAATATATCTTTATTTATAATACAACACTATGCAATATATGATAATGTAAAATAAACTTTAATGAAAGTTTATGAAGATTGCATAATCTGCGGAATTTCATTATAGAATAGAACATTTTTGCGGAATTCGTACCTTGGTGTTATTATTTATCTGTGATAGGAATATCTTCCCCGTAAAAATACGAACAGATTATTTAAATAATAAAAAAAAAAATAAGTTTTAGCCTATAAATGCCCCAGTAATGGGGCAATAATCTCTTTTTGGAAAGCTTGATGCTAGCTTTACAGCACTACCCCAACACGGATTGGTAGATTTCTCACGATATTTATTTCGTCGCCTAGCACGAAATGAATTATAAAAAAAAAATTCAGCACTTTTTGAACCAGATATTAACGATTACGATGTCATCACGAGAAAACGGGCTGAGTCTTCGCATGACTTGTATATGACGTTTATATATTAATCTCGTAAACAGTTATTTACTACACATTAAATACTCATAAAATAACCAATTACGGAGGATTATCTATAAAAACAGACTTATATGATGAAGATCACCGAACCCTTGTAAACATTTTACTTTAAGGCCGTTAATTACATCGGGATGACATAAATGACTTCCTATAATATACAGTGATGTTCCGCGGCGTTCCTTGACTTTCAAATAGATAATAACCTGCTCGAAAAAATTGTTACCTTGTTATTATATACATAATCCCTTGTGGGGCAGTTTGGGCGTTAAGTTGATTGTGAGCAACAGCTATGGGGCTCTGATAATGTGTTATATTAATGATTAAATTTATTTCTAGTATTTGTTATCGTCGTATACCTTGTCTACTGTGGCTTGATTCAAATAAGTATGTTTAGTTAATAGGTACAGACCTGTGAGCGAGGCATAAGTAAACTATAGTCAAAATTAACGTTTGGTACTTTATATATAGTCTTAAGTGAATATAATAAGACAGTTAGATACTAGATAGAGTTTGTTTCTGTACAGAAGCGATACACGATCCTTTTATGAACGTAATGGCTGTAAAACTCAAACGTTTTTAGCAATTTGGGAACTGTGATCGTATATTTCTAATTCCATTTTTAAATTTTACAAACACACTTCAGTTATTACTGACCGACCAATGAAAGCCAATAGTATTTATTAATTATGCGAGAACAAACAAACAAGCTATCTATATTGACTGTTTACACTATGAATGCCCTGCTGATTGTATCTGACGCGATACACACAGTTTTATAAAACGCTGAACATCTAAAAGTTCAACATCAATTTAATTATGATAATTTTGTTTACATTTACATTACATTAGCAGCCTGCAAATTTCCCACTGCTGGGCTAAGGCCTCCTCTCCCTTTGAGGAGAAGGTTTGGAGCATATAACATACCCCCGAGCACGAGATGAATTATACATACAAATTAAGCACATGAAAATTCAGTGGTGCATGCCTGGGTTTGAACCCAAAATCATCGGTTAAAATGCACGCGTTCTAACCACTGGTCCATCTCGGATAATTTTGTATTTAGACTAATATAGTGTTAACATTTCTTTTTCAACTTATCAGTAAAATATTAACGTAACATATATATTTTTTTCTATTTTAAGATTGTCTGGTCTACAAGCAATTATTGTTATTTATTAAAATACATTATTAATAATTATATCTACTCATAATTAATTTGATTAATGTAATTCTATTGTCTTGTGTCACTTATATTTTATTTATTTTGTTAATTTTACAATCAATTATATTAGATCATTCGAAACAATAATTAAAATCCTGTGCGTAATTGTTGTGTTCTTTATTGTCGTATGCCTCCATAAAATGGGGGTTATTAATAACTTGGCGGCTTAAATCACGCGTGGGGGCATAATTAAATGTTAAATCATTTTTATTCACACGGTCCGGGGCTGTTTCTTGGTGTAGTTTTTGATTAATGGGGCATGACGGGTCTTGGGACGATATAATAAGTGCTTTTTGAACGTGGGGTTTGCCTTCGATAACATATTTGAATCGTTATATCTTAAATAAAAATTGGCTTCTATTTTATTTTGCAAAGAAAATAGTGGCGTAATATTTAATCGGATTTTTTAAACTGAACTTATACTAAAATAAAATAAAAGCACACTGTGTCTGTGAGTTTTTAAATCATTATATACTCCACGTCAATTCAAATAAATATATATGTATGTATGTATGTTATGAGAGTTAAAAACATTACATACAATAACAATTTTTAATTCATATTCGTATATATTTAAGGACTTAATGTTAATAATTCTTATGTACGTAAAGCTGTTTACTTAATATTCAAAAAATTAAGGGAATTCAGAAAATATGAAAATTGAAAAAAAATGTTTTCATAATTTTCCTCGTATCATATCATAATGAATAATAAAATTATTGGATTATATTTTTCACTGAATAATAAAATACTGTACTGCTGCTGTGAAGAAAAACATCGTGAGGAAACCTGCATGTTTCTAATTCAATTAAATACTGCCATGTGTAACCAACCCGCAATAGAGCAAAGTGGTGGAAAGAGCTCCAAGAACTACTCAAAAGGGAGAGAAGCCTTTAGCCCAGCAGTGGGACATTTACAGGCTGTTGCTTTTTACTTTACTGCTGTTATTATGTCCTGAGATAGTTTTATATGTATTTTATACATATTAACATTATATAAAAAATCGATTAAGCCTTCGAGGAGATTGTTTCCGCCGCCTAGTATTTTTTTTAATTATCTCAGACACGCGTTACTTATTGGTCTGAAAATTTCAGGATCTCGGATCTTCAAAGTAGCAAAAAAACATTCCCCGGGGGCAATTTCACCATGCTTATCCCCTATTCTTGCTTATTCTACAACAGACCGATTAATCAGGGAAACAACTGAGTCAACATTACCTCTAACAGCTCACAGTCAGTTCTTTGTGTCTGATTAAGCCTAGGTTTATATGGACAGTTAATTAGTACATTAACAAATAATTACCTTTTTAAAAAAAAATATTCAATCCTTAAACGATCTTAATTAACACAAACTGATACAAATACATACTCACACACACATATATATATTTGCAAACGCGTGCACACAAATATAATACAATATATATTCAATACAAAAATGACGTATTCATTTAAAAACAGGCAAAACATTTACGTCTTTACAAAATGAATGCGGTTAATCAGTGGTGGTCAACTATGCCAAACCGCGCTCAATACGGGCCACACTTATCGAGGTTCAATTTCGTTAATATTTCGTTTACATGGATCTGAATATTTAATCAGTGGTTTCTTAAAAACTGCAAGATTTTTAGATTTAATACGATTTTTAAGTAGTCAAATAGTGCAATAAGACTAATATGTAATACGGCTATTTAAGATGAGATGATCCAAATGTGAGTGGCAAATTGGCATACCATTCTGCACTGAAGATAATTAGAACTGCGAGGCATCGAAAATATCTGCATCCGTACGTAATTGACATACTTAAAACACGTACGAAACGATTAATTATTTCCTCGTTTCTGATATGCACCGCTAAGGTATGGAATACCCTCCGTATTTCCCACCACCTACTATATAGGTACCTTCAAATGTTGAGTGAATAGGCATCTTCTAGGCATGCTCGCTCCGCCTTAGGCTGTATCATTACTTTCCAACAGATATGAGAACAGTCAAGCACTAGTTTATATATTTAAAAAAAAAATGCCTGACCATTTTTGGCAATTTAGACAGCACTCTCAATAGAAGCTGACTGCGCTTGAAATACTTCAAGTTTTTATTCGAACTAATGTCATAATTAATGACTGACTAATATAAGAAATTTTCAATAATTGTCTCGTCCGCCTGGAAAATTACATTCTTATAATTCTAAGTTTACATGTCAAAAGTTATTGTATTTGTTCTACGATTGTGACGAAATATTTAGTCACGAGACGGTTCCATGTAAGCCGCGCGCCATCAGCCTATCAAACAGCAGTGCTCAAAGTTTACGAACGGATTTCTTGATAAGCCCTATCACAACTGGCCCTATTAGACCAGCCTTACTTCTGAGTATATCAGGAGTGTTTATTCGAACCATCTTTTTATGATTCTAGATTAAGATATTTTTTTTTATATACATATATTAATAAAAAGCAGGCAGTATAGTACGCAACGAAAATTCCAGATGTTCGTATTTTTTTGTTAGAATTTCAGTTTAAAAGTTACATCGATTACGACGAGCAGAATCGATTGATAATTTTGATGTCTGTTTCTTTTTTTTAATCAATCAATAAGCATGTGTAATTCTTCTTTATGAATAAAGACTTAGTCATCTGCTTTGACATTAACATTGGCAATTGAATTTTGAAGACGTACCACGGGTAGCATGGATGGCGCACGAGACACATTCTAGCTGGCATTGAAACACATTTGTGTTACATAAGTCGCAACTAAATTAAGGCTAAACTAAATTGATCATGTAAAAAATCCGTATGACAACGTCAAGTGTAGTCTAATCCCAGCATCGCATTAAGGCTGAGTCCGCACTCTGGATTCCCATCGCCTTATTATTTTCCCGGCGTAAATCCTCACTGCGCTACGTCAAAATGATATCAACCAAAGTTTATTTAACTAGGCAAACTTTAAAACGCGAGCGTTTGATTACAAGTGTTACATAATTGCGAATATAAAACCAAGCGGTTTCCACAGTGCGGGCTAACGTTAAGCGGTTGAAGGCACGTCAGTTTACTAGCGAAAATTGTTTGCTGAAATATTTTATCCTACATATTTTGTTAATTGGACAAACAGAATTTTGTCAAGTGTAACTCTATAAAGAAAATGTATGAACAAGGATATCTGTTGTGTTTTTAAGTTCTACATATAGGTAGACGCACGATCAAATGGACCACTTTATGGTAAGCTGTCTAGACCGTACCATACAAAAACATTGGCTTGTGAATTTGGTTAGTCTCTTTTGAGAGTCAAAATCAAATCGAGTATATGGTTATGAGAAACCAGCCAACTTCGCAGAACATAATATAGTGCACAAGCGCGAGCCCACACAGGTGCACACTTTATTCCCCCACTCAGACCGGTAGGACGACAAACCTGACCCGACCTAAAAGAGTTTTATGTATTTTCCGTGGCACGGCAAATAGTCCCAACTTCCAGGTTCGGAATGTTGCTGATATTTTTTGACAGAAAACTAAAATATCTTTAATCTGCCCGACCTTGGTTTCGTGTCCATGACCTCGGGATTGCTGCCTTAAATCTAGCCACTAGTGACTAGACCAACGAGGCACGAAGCACTAATATTGACCTGAATATATTTATACAATCAAACCTATATCTCATTTTAATCTATTAATTAGAAGATATTCTAACTCTCTATTTTTACTTTTAAAAATTGAAATTTATATATGACCCCTTTTCTCGAGTCGATGGTAGCCTCTACATCTAATCACACGATAAACGACTCTATTTACAAATAACTCAATTAGTAGAGTCATAATCGACCAACATTCTTTAATTATGAATTTGTACTATCATTATTTACTTATTTCCCCACGGAAAATAACATCATTAAATATTTACAACTATACAATAAGCAATTTTAACGTTTACTAAATCCGCCACTAGATGGCGCTGTACCCTTTTCTACATCGCGCTATGGTTCTGTTCTCCGCGAACTGTATAGCAAAAGCGTTGCGGTGCGATATTCGTGCCTCAATCAATTGAGTAAGGAAATTATTGGGCCTTGGTAACTCTAGGCTATGTCCTATTGGGCGATTGTATTTTTGTAGGGTACAGGTCGTCCCTTTGAGTCGCGGGCCTACTTTGTCCGCGATTCAGGTGAAGCGATCTGCCCTTTGTAATACATTTAATAATCAATAGTGTTTAATAACTAATCAGTTACTAATAGAACTAAGTTAATACTCAATAAATATTACGTAGTATGTTATAATATGATATTGTATTTGTAGTATGCGTTGTAAAATTTGATTGTGTTGATTGTTGAGTATTTTATAAGTAAATTGACCTGTATTTACATGACTGTTAGACCGTAAAAATGTTAACAGAATCAATCATTTACGTAGTAGTTTATATATATACATATATATATATATATATATGTCGCAGCGTCAGATAATTAAATACTTTGATTGTAATCTCTAAGTTTTGAGATTTGATTCTGGATGGCCAGTGAAGTCAATAACTCTTTGTAACGTTGGAAAAACATAAAATGTCAGTTGTCAAGAAGGAGAAGACAGATGTGGTCGCGGCCAATGAAATATTGTAAAAATCAATATACGATAATCCAGCTATCGATTTGTTGTATTATTTGTGAATATGTATGACGAAGATGATGACCCCGAACCAAACAATATTGCCGGCTCGCCGTTATCAGAAGTGGGATGTAAGCCACCTCACCAGCTGCAGCCTACCACGAATGGTAACAAAGACAGACGGAAATCATTATTGGAACAGCAAAATCGAAACTATTGCTCTAATTCAAGCTATGAAAGCATCGACGTCAAGCGGTCGTGTCCATCTCCCTACGTTTGATCCCGAGAAGACAAGTGTAGACGCCCGTGCTTGGTTATCAACCGCAGACATATGTATGGCTGATCAACCGCTATCTGGAGCATCATTAATGATAGGTCTCAGCAATGTATTGAAAGGACAGGCATCGGCTTGGCTGCCCCGGGTATCTTTTCCCGTTATGACATGGAAGGATTTCCAAGAGGTTTTCACCACTCGCTATAATACATCAGAGACGGCTGCCTTAACGCTCATCAATCTTTACAACAGCTTGCCAAAAGAAGGAAGGGTAACCGTCCTACCGGGACAATTCACGGAGAAGTATAAAAAAAGGCCACGACATCTTAGAAAACGACTGCTTCGAACATAATTTGCTACAACTGCCGGGGCACGGGAAACTATGCATCGAGATATCCTCAACCTACCAACACGGACGCAGGTTCAACTGCCTCTTCCACAACTATCAAGCTGGTAGATCGGCGAGTAGATGTCTGCGTCATCAGAACCCTGGAACACTCCGGTGAGCTCTATTCATTTTGTTTTGACTCAGGGACAGAGTGCTCACTTATTAAGGAAACAATATAATTGAATTTTTGTGGTGAATGAATTTCTAGTTTGGGTAGAATGACCGGTAATTGGGCAAGCTAGCGTTTATAGTACCTCGCAAATTAAGACCGTAGTTAATATTGATAACAACGTTATTAATATTCTGTTTCATGTCTTACCAGATCAGTTTTTGTTACATGATATTATGATTGGACAAGAAGTGTTAGTTCAAGAATTAGAAATTCATGTCACTCTCGATATAGTGACATTGTGTAAAACTTCAGTTATTAACGCATGTATTGCATTATCTAGTAATATTAATTTTAAGAATATCGTTACAGACGTTCCCTTGCAGTTTAAATCTAAGTTGATTCATATTCATATCAGATAGTGACTAGATCGAGTCGAATCTTTAATTATTTTGTTTACTAGACAATAGGTTGTTCGTACAAAGTACAGTCGGGGTAAGAAAAAGGTTCGTCAGCTTAAGATCTATTTTCGTGTGTTCAGTATGAGTGATAACCTGCTTTACCGATTGAGTATAACATATTGAGTCGCAATGTCATTATAAGTCGCATCTAGCAAAGAGTTTAAAAGCTATAATAATAATAACAGAAGCCGTCAATCGGTATGGTAATTACCAACTTTTCACGAAACCTCATAGTCCTTCGTGAATGCTCGTGTAACATCAGAGATTAGGACATTGTCTTGTCTCTTATAAAAGAGAGAGCTTGTTATTATTTCACGTAAAATTTACTAAACGAATTTGGACAAAATTTTGCACACAGATAGAATATGTACTGGAATAACATATTGGATACTTTTAATGCCGGGAAAACATAAAATCTTTGGGAACGCTGGTGAAACCGCAGGACGGAAGTAGTAAATAAAATAGTAAAAATAGATAGTAATTATGGTAAAATTTATTAATTTAAACAAATTTATTTATTTTATTAAAAATCGAGTATATCCGCCATCCGTATCAATCACAGCTTGTAGTCGCTGTCGCATTGATCCAAAAAGGCGAGAGCATATGTCGGTTCTTCTGAAGTCCTCCCAGACACTTCGGCAATGTTCTACGGCAGCTGCTTTGGTTCTATCGTTATTATTTATCCACCGCTGCACCATCAAACCCCATAGATTTTTGATAGGGTATATCCGCTGCTTTTGCAGGCCAAGGAATCACCATCACTTCCCGGTGCCGATGAAACCACTTATCACACGTCAAGTCACTACATTAACCGTCACTTAAAATAGCGGCCGAATAATACTACAAGAGTTTTATTTCTAAGATTGCAAGTATTGCAAGAAATTTATGACAATGACAGACTTTGACAATTCAGTAGAAGATATCATATCTAATTTAAATCTTGTAATGACTAATTAGGACATAAAAAAAAGTTTTTATGTTGATCTGACACTAGACGTAGTCCAAAGATGTAACATTATTTTGAACCAAGTTATCATACTATGTTAGTTTAATTTTATATGCAGTTGTCTGTTTAGATTCAAAAGGTACTAAGAGTTTATGACTTGATAAAGGAATGAATTTGAAAACTGACGAGGGTTTTCTTACTCTGACTGTACATATGCCGCTGGTTAAGCGATGCCGCTGGTTAAGCGATGCCGCTGGTTAAGCGATGCCGCTGGTTAAGCGATGCCGCTGGTTAAGCGATGCCGCTGGTTAAGCGATGCCGCTGGTTAAGCGATGCCGCTGGTTAAGCGATGCCGCTGGTTAAGCGATGCCGCTGGTTAAGCGATGCCGCTGGTTAAGCGATGCCGCTGGTTAAGCGATGCCGCTGGTTAAGCGATGCCGCTGGTTAAGCGATGCCGCTGGTTAAGCGATGCCGCTGGTTAAGCGATGCCGCTGGTTAAGCGATGCCGCTGGTTAAGCGATGCCGCTGGTTAAGCGATGCCGCTGGTTAAGCGATGCCGCTGGTTAAGCGATGCCGCTGGTTAAGCGATGCCGCTGGTTAAGCGATGCCGCTGGTTAAGCGATGTCGCTGTTTAAGCGATGCCGCTGGTTAAGCGATGCCGCTGGTTAAGCGAAGCCGCTGGTTAAGCGATGCCGCTGGTTAAGCGAAGCCGCTGGTTAAGCGATGCCGCTGGTTAAGCGAAGCCGCTGGTTAAGCGATGCCGCTGGTTAAGCGAAGCCGCTGGTTAAGCGATGATTGTAACTGACCCCATTGGTCAGGTATGGCCGAGATAGTGGATATGTACCTCAAATTATTTCTATTTCAGATATACCACACGAGGACGTGTGAGGCGCAGGACGGCCGTGTCGCAGCGTCAGATAATTAAATACTTTGATTGTAATCTCTAAGTTTTGAGATTTGATTCTGGATGGCCAGTGAAGTCAATAACTCTTTGTAACGTTGGAAAAACATAAAATGTCAGTTGTCAAGAAGGAGAAGACAGATGTGGTCGCGGCCAATGAAATATTGTAAAAATCAATATACGATAATCCAGCTATCGATTTGTTGTATTATTTGTGAATATGTATGACGAAGATGATGACCCCGAACCAAACAATATTGCCGGCTCGCCGTTATATATATATATTTATCTTCTGTATGTTTCTCTATAAGTGAACTGCTAAATGTGTGATCGGTTTCTATGTTTTTTTTATACATGTAGTTCAGTCCCAGGTAGGTGGCGCTGCGATCGGGAATTAAATAAAACTCTTATTTCACCCGACGAAGTCAAGACGGGCAGCTAGTCTAAATATTAATCAATAAAAACATTGTTTGTTTGTTCCGAATTTCCGATGTTATTAATAGAAAAGCCGTAACGTAACTAATAAGTTTAAATATTCTCAGCAAATGTATTTTTTTTATATTGTATGCAATTTAATATATTATATTTATATGTTTATTATTTTCCCCGAGAGTTTTGTTACGCCCTTTGACGTCAACTGAGCGAATTTTTCTGATACTTCTTTGTTGTGGTAGGTTAGTATTACTGGGTAGGTACAACCTGCTTATCAGATATTCTGGCGCCAAACTGCAATAGTTAATATACTCGTGTTCCAGTGTGTAAGGCGAGCCAGTCTAACTACAGGCACAAGGCAGGTATAACATCTTAGCTCCTAAAATTGGTGACACATTGGCGATGTACGAAATGTTTTATATTTTTACCGAGCTAATGCCTATGACTGGTGGTGACCGCTTACCAACAGGTGGCCCATTTTTCCGCCACTGTCACTAAAAAAGTGATTTTAATTTAAAAAAAAACCGAATTTATTTCCGTTTACAGAAAATCGACTAAAATTAAAAGATTATATCAAAATTAAGTATTGATACATATTATTTACTGCCAAAGTAGAATGTATGTCTATGTAGTGACGTTGCTATGTGTAGCAATATGCTATAATTTTATTATATATTTATGACGGTATCGTACACATAAAAATAGATTTTTGTATATCTGTACGAAGCTTAATTGCAGGAGTAAATAAGAATATTAGTAGTTCCTTAAAATAGGATATTGCTACTATTATTTAAAAAAATCTATATTTTTCAACCGATCGCCAGGACGATATAAAAAAAATTATAGGTGACACTAGCTCAGTAAACAACGATTTTAAAGTATAGACAACAAATATATCTTACGTAAGTATATTGCAAGAATGCAATGCAATTTTCTATTGTTAATTAAATATGGCGTCCTTTGACCATAGATAAGCTCTGGAGACATATGTGTCTTGCATTTTTAATGTCATGTAAATCTAACATATAGGAACACTCTCATCGATTTCTACATACAATTACATATTATTAAATCATAATAATCCTGCAAGCAATTGTTTTTTTTTAATGTGTCGTAACGTATATTATGTCACCGTACAATTGTAAATAAATATATATATATATATATATATAATATATACTGATTCTACGTCGCGAGATTGTAAACTTTCGAAGGATTGTGAACGCCGATTCAACTTAAAACGTATATTTTTTCTATAGATTATAATCTTTGGTTAATGTTAGGTTTGGTTTTAGATATTTCTACTGAAATTTCTTCATTTTCACTTCGATTTTTTATAATCGACTGAACGATTATGCCTTTAATTGGAGACAGTATGTTACAGTTTAAAATATTCCGGCTGTTTGTGATTAGTAGAACTATTCTTTAACAAGAAACTTACCGCGAAACAACACTTTCAATGTCAAAATGCTATATGCGACGTTGACTATAAAATAAATGTATGAAAATGGCGTATCACTGTAAGTCTCTTGGCAAAATTTCACGCGTGAGATACGAGGTGATTTATTACAGAATCGCACTGCCGTCTAGATAGATTTTATTATATATTATGAACATACAAAATGAAAATTACGCCGTGAGACAGCTACGCTTGACACACGCAAAAAGTCGAACTACTTTACTAGTGTGCGTGTACTTAGTTTTGGCCAAGATTTTTTTTGCTCAGCTTATACTGTCTGTCTAGACATATACTTAATCAAAGGTCTTGTATCAATCTCACACTTGGGAGCAAGTAGGGAGCAATTAGCAAACACTAATAAGCAGTTTGACAAAATTATTTAGTAATGCATTATTTTTGCATGAATTAACAGCCTGTAAATTTCCCACTGCTGGGCTAAGGCCTTCTCCTTTTTGAGGAGAAGGCTTGGAGCATAATCCACCACGTTGCTCCAATGCGGTTTGGTGGATACACATGTGGCAGAATTTCGTTGAAATTAGACACATGCAGATTTCCTGATAATGTTATCCTTCATCGCCGAGCACGAGATGAATTATAAACACAAATTAGACACATGAAAGTTCAGTGGTGCTTGGCTTGCCTGGGCTTGAACCCGCAATCATCGGTTAAGATGCACGCGTTCTAACCACTGGGCCATCTCGGCTCTATTTAGAAATACATACTATTATTTTGAAAGTATGTTGTCTTTCTAATATAATTCCGCGCAGGAGATATTATACTTCGAAGTAAGTCCACAGGTGCACCCAGAGGACTCAGAAAGGTGTCACGCTTAAATAACGTAATGTGATAAAAAAAAATTACACAAATCAAAATATTTATACAATATTTATCGTTTCATACTCTTATGGGATGTATTTTATGCATTAATATCCTCATAACGATAAGCCTAAAGATTAATTTATATATTTCTAACTTACCAAGTCCCATACCAATTTTCATCTCCTAAAAATCTAAAATTAAGTAAATTATAGCGTCAACAAATATATAACATATTAATTTAAATATTTAACAAAGAACCATCGGAAGTCGTCGTGTTGCCGGAATTGTGTTATTTTGGATGTGTTCAGTTGACTGGCCCTTTGGGAATTAATTAATTTGCGGTTTACACATCAGGCCATTGAACGAGCGGCGATACGCTCGAAATTTTGTGAGTTATTAATTTTCATATTATGGTTTCAATTTAAACAAATTGATGTGTTTCATGTTGATTTATTTCACAGAGAAATTCACTTTTCATTTGTCCGTGTTAAATCAAATAAATTTCATTGCTATTACGTGTATAATTCTTAGTTTGCTTGGTATTCACTCTGGCGTACAGTTGGGTACTCGAACAAAAATGTTCAAGAAGACTCTTATAACCACATTGATTGTCTAGTTTATCCATGGCTTATAAGCCTTCAGATCCCGAGTTCCTGGCCTCAATGACCACGACGGATCTATCAATGGTTATTAGATTTTTCTATCGTAAAATTCTTAAAAATAACCCAGTGTCTAGAAGTTCTAGAAGTGTGCACACTCCCGTACATCGGAAATCACGTTAATTCATTGGTTCGTTGGAATTATGAGAGTTACTAAAGAGAGAGTGCACCTATGTTTCCGGAAACACTTGTATAGTTGCGTAGTTTTCCCTCTCCCGGAGATTTCGGTTAGGATATCATAAGCACATTTGAATTGTCGTACGGGATTAAAGTCAACGTAAAGTTACCAGCCTTGAATGTCTTTTACTGAGACAACCGACAAGAAAATCATTAGTTAAGTACTCTTTGTATCCAAACATATGCACACATAGTCCATCATCTAATTTACAACTAAATTTATATGTTTTGTGTGGTAATCATAGAAACGCTTTCAAACAAAACAAGGAAATATTGACTTTGTGCAGTGAAAAACTTGGTACTATTACTGTGTTTCAAAATCTAGCGTCAATATTTCACAACAAATCGCAGATTTAAATCAAAATATACTTTATTCAAATATGCTTTTACGAGCACTTTTGAAATCGGCAAGAAACTCAGTAGTTATTCTTTTTACAATTAAAGTAATACACCATCAAAAACATTTGACGCTTAATTAAAAATCAAACGAAATCAGTAAAATATTGTATTCGAAGGATTTTATATAAGAGTATACGTCACATTACAAAACTACTCATATGAGATATGAACTTTTACCGAGAATAGATAAGTAACATAATATGATATTCTTAAGTGCGTCTGTTAGTCATCGTATAATTTTCAAGCATGACGTCTGCGACTATTCCCTGCCTATCTTAGTTAAAATATAATTTTAACGTTTATATTTCTTATATTTAAATATCGGTTTGGCTCGTGATTTCGTCTAGTTAATTAGGATCCATATAACGTTGACTTTGTGTAATAACCGTGTTCTTTTAGAGCGTCAGAGATTATAAGTTCAATCGACTATAGAGGAGTCAAATAAAACCAGGTTTATATTTTAAATGCGTTTTTAATATAAATATTTTGTTTAATTAATTTGAATAATAATAATCAAATGTGTGAGATACCGGTCCCATTTCCTTTAACACCTCTTATGAGTAGCTGAAGGATGTCGCTCCTACCCATATTTATATATTAAAACTGTTTTGAAAAAAATATAAAAGGGGAGGAGGTTGAGTTGGCCACGCGCCTGCCATCAACTGTAGATTTCAACCATGTATCGGTGAACCTTCCTCGAACATGGGAAGTGCAATTTTATAGTGTGCCAACACTTTGTTCAATAATATATGAACTAGAACTAAAGTCCAGCAGGTATCACAGCCGTGGCTGAGGTGTATAAATGACTAATAGTCTTATTAATAAACTAGACCGTAGTCCAGGGAATAGCACAGTAATAATTGCGTTATTCAAATCGACGATTAGACTTATAAATAAATCAACAAACTAGACCGTGGTCCGGTGGTTTCACAGTCATAACTGCGGTGTTTATAAAGTAGCCAATGCCCCAACAATAATAATAAAAATAAGGGTTGAAATTAATAACTGTTAACTAACACAGTACTATGTTAATAACTATAATATATGTACGTATATGATTACTTAATAGTACTACTTACTTATTTCTTATTCGGAGAAAACAAATATATAAAATTATGGACTAAAAATGCAATATTATCTGTATTTAATGTAAATAATAACGTTATAAAGAAATAACGATTTATCGTTAAAACGCAATCACAAATAAAACGAAAAAAATCTCTAATTCCATGGCCCCAAAAGGTTCATACCGACGGTTAATTACTATAAGCTAATGACATAGTCGCCTAGACTGGCTGAGGTCAAAATCTTTATTCGAATTTTAAATTTATCTTCGCAAAGGCTCACTCTAGTCGGCCTAATTTATGTAGTCACTGACACGATTCCGCTTTTCGTATTTAACCTTAAACCTTATTTTTAGAACTTGAATTTAATTTAAAAGTTCTGTACGAGACTTAATCACAATACGGGTCGTTCTGTTGATGCCGTGATTCTTTTGATCAAAGCAATAAAAATGTATAAATAAAAATATTTCTATTTAATGTTTCATTAAAATGTTTGAGAACAACTACTATTATGAATTTAAACATTTTTTTTGTATAAATGTAACTAATTATAACATGTTAATTGCATTTGATTGAGTAAGAGTACGTAATGAGTTTCTTCTACTTCTCAGTAATCTCCTTTCCGAATCTGTACATGCTGTAAATTTTAACCACGTAACGTGACTTATCAAACTTTCTATCAATTATTCAAAATATACTTTATTCGTGTAAATCAATTTATATACTTTAAAAAAAAAATGAATTCTATCAATTAATTAAGAAATTACTAATATTCCTATTTACCCCTCCTTTTAAGCTTATCACTTGTGTTAGGAGTGGGTTCGACAATAGCCCAAGGGGTCAGGATCGATCCTGCGACTTATCACTAGGCGGCCGGTAAATCATTGCGCTTTTGACGCTTATGTTAAATAAATACAATTAAACTTTATTGTTTATTCTGTATTCGTTAATTTTCAGTCAAAGAATAACAAATCTACATTTTTTTTATTATCGGCTAGCTGTCGCTTCGCTCGCGTCAGATGCTCTGCTCTAATTGTATATCGAGCTTGCTTCATTCAAAATTTCATCAAATTCCTTTTGGTTTCTTGGTCGTGAAATAGCAACAGACAGACAGAGTTACTTACAGGCCAAATTTAAAGCGGGTGGAACTGCGAAGCATGACTACTTTTATTTTAATATTATATATAAAAAAAACCTTCTCCGAAACACGATGGCATTTCTGGTAATTTTTTTACGTACATTTTTTTATGATATGGGTAGGCGGACGAGCGAATGGTAAATGGTCACCACCGGTCTCAGACGATGATGCTGTAAGAAATGTTAACCATTCCTTACATTGTCAATGCACGACCAACCTTGGGTACTAAGATATTATGCAATTAAACTGGCTCACTCACCCTTCAAACCAGAACACTGCGCGACTACCCAGGCGGACTTGCACAAATCCCTACCACAAAGTTAATATTATATACTAAAACCTTCTCTAACACGCGCTGGAATTTCTGGAATATTCTTCCACATATTGATTTAGTCTTTGTTTAGTTAGGCATTTAAAATATTCAAAAAATGTTTCTAAATCAAATTTCTTTACATATGAGAACAGAACTTACGCTCAGAAATTTAAATACCGTTGATGTTGTGGTTAACAAAAGTATTGTACACAGTCGGTTTGATAACGAAGTTGGGAAGTTTGTTTGAAACTATTGGACTAGTTACCAAAAACGCGTTGTGAGAGGATTACTGAATGAATAGAATGCGGATATTTTTTTATTTCTATTCAAATACTCCTTTATTTCAATCTGACAACGTTTCTGAATCAACTTTGTTGAAAGATATATGCAACTGTTAAAAAATATTGGACAACATCACATACATTACTCTGATACCAATGTAAGTAGCTAAAGCACTTGTGTTATGGAAAATCAGAAGTAACGACGGTACCACAAACACCCAGACCCAAGACAACATAGAAAACTGTAGCATCACGAAATGTCAGGACTGTTCCATTAAATCTGCTGACTTAGGGTAGATTAGTGTTCAAATCATTTCAAAAAAAGAACGTCGTAGTCGAATTCCCGTCGTTGGAATATTTATTATCCGTTACTTTCTTCTTTCCCTCCATATGAAAACTAGACCCAAACAAAATGGCTTCTTGTTAGAATTACAGACTGATTTATATTTCAATATCATTGATTTAACTTTTCCGATCCATAAATTCTAATCATTATTAAAAAATATATTTATAAATCATAATATTTAACACAAGATTATTATAGATGATAAAAAAGCGCGGAGGAACTTTCATATATATTTAAATATTGGAAAAGAATAACTACTGAGTTTCTTATCAGGGGTAGCTTCAAATTTTATACAATTCTGTAAAATAATGAAACTACACGCACACAACCACTTTTACAAACATTTGTAAAAGCCTACTTGAATAAATTATATTTTTGTTTCAGTAAAAATAATATGCCTAAAATATTAAAGCTTTGAACGAACTTTGTAGACGTCGTCATTTTGCAAATTTTCCTAACTTTCTAGCACTTTCTAGCTGCTAATGACAACTTCCGCCACAGAATAAATAGTTTCGGTGAGTTTAGACTTTACAAATTTAATAGTTAATTATGTGAAAATCGGACGTAATGAAATAACTGCCGTAATTTATATTGTCTTAAGGTTCAGTTTTCGTCAAATAACATGATTAGAAAGATGTCGTTTATATAACAAAACTATTTGCGGCACTAGCCACTAGGCTTCCCTTGCGTTTTAGGGGTTGGTCGTCACGAACTGACATAAAAAGGCAATAGATAGCTCATGTCCTTCATTGTAGCTTAAGCTTGATTGATACCGTGAAGGAGCAACAAATAAACAAACAGAATTACTATTTTGTTTGTCTAGTATCTAGATTATAAAGTTCCAAATTCCGATGTCCTTGTGTAAGCCCGGTTCGGGCCAGTAATAATTGGGTATTTCTGTCGAAACTTCTCAGCAATGTGAAATTTGAAAATTGGCAGTGCGCACTCACACGTCTGGAAATTAGGGTTAATTTCTGATTGTTGGTAGAACCAACACGGCTGCTCAAAGAACTACCACCCTAAGCTTACTCATTCTTCAACTCAAAGTATCAGACGAAATTTTCCAACTTTATAATCACGTGTCAAAATTTACACAAATTATAAAGTTACACATAACATTGTGTAATGTTTATAATGGGTAAAGTAAAAATATATTTTATCTTTCTTGTAACACGCGCGTGTTCTACTTCAGTTTTACTAAGTAAATATTTTTATAAGTGACTCAAGACGGAAAGTAATCCAAGCGAAAATTTGGGATGGAGGTTATGAGAGTATTTAATTAGCTTGAGTCTAATTACGACATATTGTATTATATTTATTTTTCTATATTAATATAAATCAAAATCAAAATCAAAATATACTTTAGGTTTTTACAAGCACTTTTGAATCGTCATTTAACAAACTATATTAAGTAAAGCTACCACCGGCTCGGAATGTAGAATCTACCGAGAAGAACCGGCATGAAAGTCAGTAGTTACTCTTTTTCAACATCTAAAAATACAGTCATGTTAGTTAAATACAATTATATATGTATGTTATGTCTCCTGCCTGGAAGTCAACAAGCATTAACTCCACGCTTTTTTATCATCAATATAATCCTGTATCGAATAATATGCCTTCTTTACCAATGTATTTTTTACAAATGATTTGAATTTATGTAACGGCAAAATTAAAACTGTCGGCGAAAAATGCGAAAGTGACTGTTTATTTGTCTGACGGTCACGGCCAAACCGTTAAACATAATTTGACGATATTTGTCATGAAGCATGCTGGAGTTCCAAGGAAGGACATACGCTACTTCTTTTGCCCTAACAATTGACAACCAATCTCTAAAACGCAAGCGAAGCCAGCTATATATTATAACGCATAAATAAAAAAAATTATAAAACTGATGAAAACTCCTTTGAACACTTTTATTCTTACAGTTTGGCCCAATTCGGAGAAACAATTGTCGTGCACAAACAAAATATCAAGTTCGTTGCTGTTATGCTGCGTATTTTCGTGTAAAATGTATTTAACGTCAGCGGCATCGCGTTCGAAACACCACTCTGTGACAGTTACTATGTAATTGTAGGAAGCGCCGTTCCAGCACAGTGACACTTAACTAATCACGGCGTCATTGTCGCAGCGACCGCGCTGCCAGACGCCAGCCTGGTCTGGTTGATGTCGCGTTCATCATTTAAAAGATTGATATGATTTTTCTTAAATCGATTGAATACAGTTAATTTGTCTTTTATTGTGACCAGACTTCCCATTGCCAATCATCATTACATAGTATAAAACAAAGTCGCTTACCGCTATCTGTCCCTAAACATTGCTTAAAATTTGTAAATAAACACAATTTTTGCTCTTACGTTGCCTACAATAACCATTTTTTATTATTTACTTATTACGAGAAATAATGGCTTATTTTCGAAGCGATTTTAAGCAATACAGCATTAATTTTTATCCAATTAAGCACCTTAAATATATTGTGCATTTAATATAGATCAATATGGCTTTTTACAGCGTGTAATTTAAATAAATATTTTCGAAGATATTACAGATTTAAAACGCAGGGACATAGCGGTTTGTATTGTCTAACGACTGAAAAACTGTGAACGTTGTAAGACATTGTGTAGTATATTTAGCATTGCACCCGTATCGACCGGGTCGCCAGTAGTATATATATATATATATAATAGAAAATTTATTGTATGTTATTATTGTCCCGGCTTTGCACGGATGGAATTTATTAATGAGGAAAATGAGATGCGCGCTTAGCGAAAATACTAAGTTTTTTATTTACGACAAACATGAATAATATCGAGATTGGTTTAATTCGTAATTTTATTGTGAAAGACATGTTCGGGTAACTTTTAATGTCAAGGTTAAAAATCATAGTTGTTTAAAAGACTATTTCAATCTAGACTAAATGCCCAAGGTATTTTTACTAATTAGTTAAACATAATTATTATGAGTGTATTTTAGAAGATTGGTACGTGGTATTGTAGACGTTCCAATAGGTATTTTTAAGTCCTACAATTGTCTAGTATATTGTTTTGATGTATGTATCTGATAAAGTTTAGCCAGCGTTTGCCGTGTATGCGAACGGAAACAGTTTTTTTTATAAAATTACGAAGTATTTACAAATGATCTCTCTCTATAAGTGAAAACCGTATCGAAATTCGTTGAGTGTACAGAGAGAAGCAGAGAGCGACTTAGTTTTTTACTATTCATGGATATAAATGAATTCGTAGAAACGCTTCTTAAGCTGAAAAGACTAAATCTAGCTATTCTTAAATCGATTAAAGTATAAGACGAAATGATTCTTTTTTATTACCAATAACCTGCATATAAACATATGAAAAAATCAGACGTAATAACGTCTCATACTTAACGGTGAAGGAGACCTGCTACTTGTGTATCCGCATTGCAGCACGATCATCACATCTCTCAAAACATTCAGAACTACTGTTAGCTTAATTACAATTTAAACAAAACGACAAATGAAAATTGTTTGTATAAACCTTCATGAATAAAGTACATTTTAGATTTTGATATTGAATATTTTCGTGACGTCTGTGTAAAATAAAAACGATTTGTGCAGTAAAAATTACATTCGAATTTTAAAATTCGAGCTCGTATCGTCTACAATGAATTGCGATTGGCTGATGACGATGGTTCAGTTGAAGGTTAAGTTCTTCCCCGTTATTTTACGTCGTGTTCTATCTTATTTATTTCTATGATTAATTGTATCAATCCGTTCTATCCGATTGCAGCAATGAGTATTCTTGTCTCCAGTCAGTTTTTCACATCTGTTGTATAATGTTTGGTTTTAATCTGTGATGTTATGGAGCTTCGTAACTGTAACCGAAATTATCGGATATCCGAAATGAAAATCTATCCGAAACCGTAAACGAATCTGATATAAAAATTACAATTGTATTTATTTAATATTTATCAAAAATATACTTTTTAAAGTTTTTAATATATTCAATTAAATTAGAGATGGTGCTGTGTTCCATGAATCGAAGCCCATACTTCGAGAAGTTCGAGAAAACAAGATCGCGGCTCAAACTCATGGCTTTGAGTTTTTATTCATTTATTTGATTACAAAAAAAAATAATTAAGATTTAAATTATATATTAAATCAAAGTAGAGATAATGCAGTGGCTGTGTTCCATGGATGTTAACCGAAGATTGTGGCTAAAAACTCATGGTTTTTCTTATTTATTGGTGTTGATAAGTTAACTCGTGTTCAGCAGTAAAGGTTAATTTTATATCGGATGAAATTCTGCCACATTTATATCCAGTTCTATAAATATGTATGTTTTCCTCATTGACTATATTTGGTTCTATATTTGAGTTTTTTTCAAAGGGATAGTAAATCTGACGTGAACGCCAAAAGCAATAACCGATTATTTTTTATACATAGGTAATTTCATTTACGTGTCAATACGTACAGCGTCACCGCAACAAAAGCAGCCATTTCAGCATACATGCTAGTTGAAAGCGTTGAACTAGCCTGAACTGAGGCTGTAAACGATTGCGAGTGTGGAGGAATTTCATGATGGTTTCGCGGGAAAATCGCGGCGTGAATTGACACGGCGTTTAACGCTTCACTCGCTTTAGAGACAACATATAGAATATAATTATTCTAAAAATGATAATAAACTGTAGTGTTCTATTTTCAGTCAGTCAGGGAGATTGAACTGCACTAGTCGCTCTCACTAGTCACCTCGTTTGAAGGCGCTCGTTTGCTGGTAGATAATTCCATTTATTAACGGTGCGATAAAGAAAAGAGTTGACAAATTTAACGAATAATTCATTGTAATTGACACATGAACGAATTTTATTTTGTATCCGTATTCACGAATTGACGGACTAATTACCTTGTAATAAATAAACTTAAACTAAATTATGTTATACTGATACGTACGGCAGGCGTTCAATTAAATTCTATCGAGGTAGATATGTTTTTTTTGACATTCCTTAGATATGTAAGTGATTCCACATACTCGTATGGCCAATGCATCACCGGAACATTGGAAGCTAAAATCTAAGACCCATTGTCCCTGCAGTTACACTAGCTTACACACCGTACCAACTAAAACACATAAACACTAAATATTATTGTTTGGTGTTAAAACTGATGGGTGGTAGTTACCTAAGCATGCTTGCACAGAGCCCTGCCACCAAGTGATATAACTATGATAATAATAATTATTTATTTAAATGCAAAACACACTTAATCTTCTATATTGATATTTATTATTGCCATTCAATTTAAATTTCAAAACTAAAACTTGAAGTTTTCTTTACTTAAGCTGAACTATTAATTCCTACGCTCCTCAAGTTATGACTTAACCGGAAGATTGTTTTCAGGTCAACGGTTAAGTTAATCTCTGGCGTAGTAACAAGTTGCAACTTGCAATAACAAATAGTTCATACAGGTCAACAAGTTCGTTGTAAGGTCTGTATTTGCGATGAATAGGATGTTGTGGAGTGTGTATTTTTTTTTTTTATAATAAAGATATAAGATCGTTGCAGCGTTGTTTTCTTGAATAAGTATTTTGTATAAGAAACATTGAATCGTTGAACGTTATGTTTATAATCAACTAGTTGATTTTGCGGCTTTAAGTGCGCGAAATTTTTAAAACAGTTTTTAAAGGAGTTTCGTTAAATCAGATGTCTATATCGTATAAGGAATATATCTGCCAAATTTCAAGTTTGTACGTGTTATAGTTTCTGAGATTTCGTGATTAATCAGTGAGCGGTATTTCGCTTTTATATACATATATAAATTAGAAATCTTTTCATCATAAACGATAATTCCATACATTTTTTAAGACTAATCATTTCAATTAAAATTAACCTGTGCGTGTAACTATTGAGTTATATTCCATCACAGAATTATTTAAATGCAATAAATACTTTTTACGTCTTTATAAATAAATGTAGAAAAAGGTAGTTTTTGAATTGACATGGGATTACTGATCTTATTGGAAAAACGAAAAGATAATTTGCTGTCGTGGCAAAAACTGGAAAATCTAAATATTGTAAATTCTTATAATTGTTAATTATTTAATGTTCCCGATTTCTGGAGGCTGTCTGTTCAATAATAAATTTAACTTAAAACGCTAAGAGGACGGAATCGTGAATAGTTATTTATTGTATTTGCTATTTGCGCAATTGAAAATACCATCAAATAGTCGTGCACATTGTCGTGTTCGTAAAATTAATGCAAATAATCAAACACGCTGCGCCAAGTGAAGTGCCGCTGTATAACAAGGCATCATTTAAACAAAATTAATTTGTAACAATTTGCAATCCATTCTAAAATAAATATTTATCATAGACCAGAATCACATCATGATTCTTTGATCCGTGAACTGATTTAATGTTAATTTATTTTCGTACGGGATATATGTATTTATCGTTTGTAATCGGCGTAACTTATTTGATCGATAAAAGTAAGTTAGTTGTTTCAGAATCTTCAGTAGTTTTATATTATTTAATATAGAGCCCATTTCGCTCAGTAATTAGAACGCGTGCATATTAACCGATGTTAGTGGGTTCAAACCCAAATAAGCAGCTGTTTTCCCTGTGATTCATTTGGGTTTATAATTCACTAGCTGCTCTTCTGATATATATTCGATCATACATTATTTTTGAGAAACTTTAACCATTTACTTAGTGCATGCAAAGGAAGTTCTCAAAAGGAAAGGTACTTGGTACTACTATCCGATTTGTGCAAGCCCTTCTGGGTAGCCACCCACTTATCAGAAATTGTGCCGCTAAGCAGCAATTTAGTTGATATTGTTGTGTTCCGGTTTGACGGGTGAGTGAGCCAGTGTAATTACAGGCACTAGGGACATAAAATCTTAGTTCCCAAGATTGGTGGCGCATTGGTGAAGTAAAGGGTGGTTAATATGCTAACAGCGCCAATGTCTATGATAATTTCCCCAGTTTTTTCTGCATTTTTCATAGACACTCCGCTTTTATTGTTTGTACTGTAATGGTATATGGGCTATAACCTCCATCGATAAATGCTCTATCTAAAACTGAAGTCATTCTTCACATCGGATTAGTAGTTCCTGAGGTTACCGCGTTCAACCAAACAAACAAACTCTTCAGTTCCATAATATTAGTATCTCAGTCAATATATCGATGAATCAATCAATTCTCCTGAATTGGAAAGAACGCCGTAGCCCAGCAGTGGAACTGTTACTTACTTACTATAAATTTTGTTTCAAGTCACGATTCCAAGGTGCCAGTAAGAATCACAATTAATAAATTTTATTTTAATTTGATTTAAATACAAATCATTTGTAGCATTCTAAGTAAAAACAATATACAAAGGAATTTGAAACTTAAATCATTGTAGCGTACTTTGTCGGAAAGTTAATTTGTCAACATCTCCTTGGATTACAGCAGCACGAAATTCACGTATCCTCTGAGGAATAGGACCGGAGAACGCTTTGCATCAAGGATCCAAGCATGGAAATGGATTTAGTCGACTCGTTAACTCTCGCCGAAAGTTCACTCAAAGGTTCGTGTTGTAAACGTATAGTTATACGAATTGCTTACTACATATAACGTAATGTTAATATACCTACAGCTTGGCATATTCCTGACCTTATTAAATGATTTCATTACAGCAAATGTACAAAAATTAACAGCGTGTTTGGATGATGATAATGAGGTCATCCTCATTGTGTGGTGGAGGATGTGCCAGAGTAACATCCGGTACATAAAGGTTTTCTCACGACGTTTCCTGCATCGTCGAGCACGAAATTAATTGTAAACATTGGTACTTGCCTGGGCTTTAACCCGCAATTAAAATGTCACGTATTCGCACGTATATTCTATTCTGAACCATAAAAGGCAAATAAACAACGTTTGACAGCAAAGTTATGCGATATAAATGCTTGATTAATCTATGATATTCACTATGGATTTATGAAAAAATGTCCTTTTGAACGTCGACGAAACTGTTATCGGAATATTGGAAGTAAAATTCAATTGGAAATAAGTAGTTAAGTGTAATTGTGGTGTATTATAAATAAAGGTATATTATTAAACTCTAAGTAGTGCACAATATAGCCGATTTAGCGAGCAAATCGCATGAAATACGTAAATCTGAGGTTTTTTTATCTTTTTTCCTACTTCCATTGGAATAGGCTATAATTCTTTTATAACGGCGGCGAAGATACTTCCGTCGAGACGTACTTTTTTGTATTTAATCTCCAATAAAAAAACAACTTTGTAACAGTCCAATGCCGTATTAATTAAGCATTTAAATAGAAAACCAAACATTGAACAGCTCGAAGATAGAATCGCGTTTTCATCGGCTCCATCGCCCCTTCTCTTCGTTCCTCTTCCTCGTTTTCCTGCTAACAAACGAGTGAACACGTAGACCATCTTCTTTACTTCAGTCGTTAAAATAACTGATGATTCGTGATACTGTTTGCAAAATAGGTACCACTAATTATATATTTCTCTACTAAGTAGCAATACTTAGTACTGTTGTGTTCCAATTTTTATAGCGAACAAGCTAGTCACAAGAGAAATAACATTTTAGTTCCCTAGGTTGGTGGCGTATTGGTAACATGATAAACTCTCAATATTTCTTACAGTACTGTAAGTCTATGGGCAACGGTGAGCACATACGATCAGTTGAAAAACATAATTATTAATAATAGCAATGTTATTTGTGATGTAATTATCGTCGTGAAACACGAATACTTTTGATGTGAAATTATTTACCAATCACATCAATTGGCGCGGTTTGGGGGTAAGACCGACTCGTGTGCTGAGACGGTAAACGTAATGACACTCTTTACTCCCTTGTGTTTACTATTAACTATATACTTCCTATATATATTATTTGGTATCCTATTAATTGGTTTTGTTTCATTATAAATTATTTCAATCATTATTATCGAATTCACTGTCACTCACCGGACGACCCAGAAAACTCACATTAGATTAATAAAGGCAAATGGAGTACGCGTAACAATATAATTAAGCAACAAAAGCGAATACAAAACAAAAACGTCAATAACTAATAATTAAAGTAAAGTGTAACGTAAAGTGACAGTACCTTTACTGTTTATTTACGTCAACGGTGACGTATTAACAAAAGACGCGTCGTTTCGAATCACCGGGAATTTGTATTCGCTTCGCTTTTGTTTCTTCACTAGAACGTTGGGCGCGCTCCATTTGTCTTTTGTTTTATAATCTGAGCGGAAAACCTCTATATTAATTAGAATACTTTGCATCTGAAATTAACTCATATTAAACATCCATACATTAATTACAATTAGATCAGACTGTATTCAATATTTAACACTCTACGAATATCGAATATCACGTAACACCCAGCTGATCCAAACCCCATAATTCCGCATTTCACATAAGGCTAATTAAAACGCGCGATTAATGGCACAGCGGGAAGGCTGGCCCGTTGCCAGTTTGCATGTGTCGTCTAAATTAACAGAACACCTGCTATTAATGCGTATTGTTTCTGAGATTTTCCAGCTTACCTTTTGTGACAGCTGAATTAAAATAGCTTCATGCATAAATAATAGAAACGGGTAAATAAATTATTTAAAATTTTAAGTTTCTTTTTCAAATTCTTATTTCCAACTTCAAATGTGTAGGCGCCATAACAATTCAATTACCATAACTTCATAAAATGTGAACATTAAGTGGGTTTGTCTGAAGTTGGAATAGCATCTTTCGCACACAATTGCGCCATTTTAAAAAAGGTTAACAAAATGTCGTAGCATTTCAAAATGGCGTCCGTAATTTCGCGCGGGAAAATAAACAAGGGTATTCGTTTACCATGAGCCGTTTGGTACGACTTGCATTTGACAATTTTGTAAATCAGTCCTGCGGTTGATTTAATGGTCTTCAGTCCTACGAAGGTAAACATAAATGAGAGAAAATTTACGGTTAACCTTTTTTATGTTCTAGCATATATTTATATTTACTAGTGGTCGCTCATTGGTCGAAATGCGGCTATCATTCATTGCTTACAAAAATATAGGATACATTGATTGTCTTTATCTTGTCTTTATTACAATAAAAAAAGACAAATGTCAATGAAAGCGTCATTGATATTTAACTTTGACATGACTTTGTTGTCATTGGCAGTATGAACGTAAACTATGATTTTTTTTATTCTGTGCTTTCTCGGCACAAATAAAAGCCACAAAGAAAATGAATGTTTTATATTAAAGTCGTCTACACGAGTTTGAGTGCCAGCGGATTGCAATATGTTTAATGTTTTTTTTATTGATTCAATATTAGTTTTCTACTGTCATTCTGAATGTACCAAACTTTACTCCGTCCGCGTGATTTTCGTAAAAAGTTTTAATTTTATATAGATTTTTCAGAATATTTAAAAGTACCAGGTTTTGTCTAATAATAATAATAATGATGTGTACCTATATATTTTTAAATTGGTTGGAAATATGATGAGTTAGACAAACTCATCATATTATAATGAATATTTTTAATAGCAAATCAATTGTTTCTTCAAAAAGCTCAAACACTCATTACCGTTCATGGTGAGTCCGTACATAACAATACTTATAAGTTACAATTTTTCGATTAAACTATATTATTTTTTTGAAAACAGAGCAAACGCACCTTCGACACTCTAAGAAAATATATTAGAAAATATTTCTGAACAAGTCCGTAACTCAAGTATAAAATATTACTTGGCGCGTCAAATTCCATCTCAAACCATATATTCTGTACTGATATTTTCAATATTTCAGACGTCGACATACGAGCGAGCTGGTCTGTACGTGTAGGATCGTCTCAAGTGCGACTTAAACTTGGCTCCACAAGTGTGGGATTTAGCAAATACTGAGTGCGGTATAATCCATGTCGGTTCGAACAGACGGGCTCAGCTCAAATTGGTCTTATATCGATCTGAGACACTGTCCAGAAAGCTTATACCGGACCAATGTTAGGGAATTATGTTTCTATTTGAATTTACTAACAAATGTAATTAATTTTGAACCATACAATATTGTACATAGGACTTTAAAGAAAGAATTATTCTTGTACTATCCATTATTTCGGATATATTGACATTTTTCCATTTCATTTGTGTAGATGAAAAATATTATTGGAATTGCATGAAAGGAAAGAGGTCGAAGCTGGACACGATGAAAACTAAATCACTAGGGATATATACGAGCCAGATACTAGACAAAACGAAGAAGGGTATTTATTTGTGTGGTACCATACCAAGTTTACGTATAGTATTCGTATTCATCACTCACGAAGACACGCATTAAATTATCAGTGTTCATACTAATGAAGCAACACTCGTACGAAGAACTTCGTCAGTGTGAGTGAGATAGTTAACTTAAGGCACCAAGTAAGTATAAATTACATTAATTAAGTAATCTAACTTTTATCTTTATTTTTTTTTTTTAAATATTGGACCTTAACGAACCTAACAGCGACCTATTGATTATGGTCATTGTCATTTTGCAATTCCTTAGATGAGGTACTAACAACCAGTACCTAGATGTCCGAAAATCCACAAAGGTGCGATTTTTAAGACATTTTCTGCCTCGCAAAACCACTCTGTGTAATCAGCTTTCGCCGGTTCAACACAGCACCGTGACCAGCGGTTATATTTCGATTTAAAGTTCTTCGCCATTATGAAAACACTCTAATGTGACCTAAATATTTTTAAGACCTGATAAACTTTATCGCAATTCACATACCAATATTGAACAAATTAAATCGCCTAAAACTTTTGGACCACATTGAGCAATTTCACAGGATCAGAAATCTGCCGAAATCCCATTCATCAAACGGGACTTGAATTTAAACAAAGACAATAAATATCTTCATTTCAATAACTTGAGTCGTATATCACGGAGCATAGCCGTTATATATCATAAAAAGTGCCAACTGTCAAACACGTTATTAAACTGATAATTCCGTGATCTGCCCTTTAGAGACTCAGCAATCGTATTGGACTTAATATATTCCACACATTTTAAATTCGTCAGTCATAAAAAATATATTACGGAAATAAACTGGATATAATAATTGAATGTATCAATATAATAACAACTAACATTATTAATAAATAATTACACCTAATCTATATATATGTTTCTGTGTCTGTGTGTCTGTGTCTGAGAAAGTGGGAGACAAAGTCAATTGAGCAACTAATTATACTTATTTCTAAATACTTATATATAAGTACTATAATTAAAGTAATTTAAATAATTAATAGAATAAATACAAAATTACGCTCACATAGCTAATTATTATCAAATAAACAGTTCAGAGCACCGATAGTGGCGTGTTCAACACTGAACCACTTCTGATCTGTTGACAACTGTCGAGCCTTATATAAAGACTTATCATTTAAAATTTAAATCAATAGCACAACCGTATTATAAGACCGGAACTTATATAAATATATAAATATATATATATATATATATATATATATATTTCCCAGATGTACATACATGTAAATGTAATGTATATAAATAAAAATGACTGATTATAATATGTTTGTTCTTTATGCGTTCCTTAACAATTGATCCGATGTCATGATAAGATGAGTTATTTTGTGTACGCCCCGGTTTCTGACCCAACAAATATAATCATTTAAATAATAATACCATTAGTTTGGATGCCTGATGTTTTTAAAGCATTGATGAGCAGAGGGGAAATTATGAACAATGAAGATATTATGTCCCTTGTGCCTGTAGTTACAAAGTTAGATTATCTAATGAATGAGTGGTACCTAAACAGACGGGCTTGTACAACCTACCATCAAATAAATTTTTAATTTAAGCTACAATAATAAATTAAACTAATAACTAATTGTAGGCAATGGAAACTTTTGTATCCAAACGTAACATAATACACGTTGGACTCAAATTCATCCTTAGAACCTTGTTTTTATTTAAAGAAACTTCATTATAAAATGAAAACTTTATCGTAGCTTAGAAATTATTTAATCATAGTTTAACGTCCAGAAGAAAATGTTTTGTCCACTGGTAATATCATGGCATTCTCAGACACCGCAAAAATGTCATTTCCAGAGCAATTTACCGCAACCTTTGTAGGGTTTTCATTACACGTTCACATTACCTCGGATTGAATCTTCAGGAGAATTTTATTTGATAATTATTATAAACGTTTCACTCGCAACAATATCGCTGGAGCACAGTTTAAGGGGATTACGGTGGACTTTTACGATGCTATAAATTTCGCATCCCCCTACTGTTTAGGAACTGCATTACCTGCATTTCCCCTGCGCCCAACTTCCCCTGCACGGCCGATAGTCCGATGTTTACTGCGGATACGTTTTATTCCATACGGACGAAATAATCTTGGTAAACTATTAAGGATCGATACTGTCGATACACGTCTAAGGATTCATTAAAAAGTTTCAGATTTAAATTGTCTTATCTACTTAACATATATGTATATAAATAGTCACGATATATGATTAAATTGAATGTAAATATCAGTCAATCAATCAAAGTATTCTATATTCAAGCAGTGACTATTTATATATATATATATTTTATTATTTATCATTTTTTTTATATGAGCTTGATTTTTTTTAATACGCCAATTTTAAACTAATTGTGGAATCAAGCGTTTCAGATTGTAGAGTCTTATAAAACGTAGCGACAAGGAACTTTTATTTATTTACAGTATTTTTGTTTTCGTTCATCTTTTTTTTAAGATATTGTAATACTTTGTAGATGTTTATGACGGAAGAAAATTGGTGATTTTCAGAAAATAGATAAATGATATGCTACTGTCTAACTATACGTAAGATTTTTGGAAACTGCAACAACAAAATGGTACGTGTAACTCAGTATGAATTATACCCCTACGAAGTCGGATACGACACCTTGTCGTTTATATAATCGTGTCTACAATAACATGCATTTGTTTATATATTTAAACATCCCTTTATTCAAGTTCTCTTCTAGACTACCCATCCTATTTCCTTGACTTTACACGAAGCACTTTTCATAATTTGCTACAGTTGAAGAAAAACCTCAATGGCAGACGTTTCACGAATGAAGACGAATTGAATATAATCTGAAAGTAATACTAGCTTCTTCTAGAAGTTCAATATCAATTCAAGAAAGAACTCTTAACATAGTTACGTTATTTTTTCGAGGCAATAACTTTCACTTACGTTTGTCAAACCCTTGTAAGAATTTCTTTTCAAGGTCCGTTACATTGACATAAAACTTTTGTCAATTTTAGAACTATTCTGTAAGAAAAAACTCGAAACTCAATGCAAAACTCGATTGCGAAATAACACAGTGATTCCAAATAGAGGATACGTATGTATGAGTGACAAATGAAGAGAGTTCTTACTAAAATAATATATTGATACTGGTATTCGTATTATTATTTGCCAACGAATGCACCAAAAAGATATAGATTTTATGTATTTCTCAAATTAACTTGATCCATCGTTCGAAATACAAAAATTTTTGAATTAGTTTACTTTTTTTTTAATAATGTTTAACAGTACATGTAAATATAATATTTCCAGTATTATGATAATAATATTCCTTTGAAATGGTGTCGGCGCCGCTTCAGTGGAGCCTTTGAAGAAAATCGCGTTTCAGAACGATTGTGTCTAAACTATTTGCCTGTATCTAGCTTTGGGCCGAGATATTGGAACTGAAAAATTTAATGCAATATTAAATTGAAAATATTGCCATCTACTAGACTTTGTGCCAGCGCGTCTCTGTAAGTACAACGCGCTTGTCATATATTCTACTGACAAACAGCAATACTTAGTATTGTTGTGTTATGGTGATGGGTAAGTGAGCCAGTCTAACTACTAGTTCCCAAGATTGCTTTGGTGATTTGAGGAATGATTAATATATATACCAAGGTATATGGGTAGTGGTGATCGTTTACCACTAGTTGGCTTATTTGTCAGTCCTCCGACCTGTATGATATAAAAAAGGTACCAAGATTTTAGATCTTAGATCGCATGTTTGACGTTGCTTTGAAACATTAAAAAGTGAATAGAACCTGGAACAGATAGTAGCAAATCTCCCTATTATTTATTATTCTATTCCTCAATAAGAGTTTTTGAATTGTAAGAAAATTCGCATGATTCGCTTCTAACAAATTGGCTAACAAATAAATATGGAGGTAAAATTAGATCAGTTTGATGTTTTTAGAAATATATATTGACCAAGATGTTGAAGTTGATTATTGGGTAGAATTACTTGTGTGACATTGCCATAAAAATATTCCTAAATTATTTGTAAGTTAGACTTTATATTTTGAAACGAATTAACTAATAAAATGTCAAGAATCTAAATATTATAATTTAAGCTGTGAATTGATATTAAGTGAGTAAATCTCGCTCGATTAATGAGCTGGGCTGGAGTTTTTTTTCCATCATATTGCTCCAATGTTGGTTGATTTAACAAAGTATAAGTTTATACAAAATCAAAAAGAAAATTATCTCCAATAAGAATATTATATTATTTATTTAGAATGTATCTTAAAATATATAAAGTTAATCTTAAAAAGTCGTGATGATATAATTAATTATCTAAATCCAGCGAGAAAAACAGCAATTATTCGTATGCAGTTGAGTTTTCGTTTTACGCAACATTTAACTTAAGCTAAATTTATTTGTACGTTGTACTATTTAGTGCATTACTGCGATTAAATTTTAAGCTTTTAATAACAAAAACGTAAATAGCCAGCACTATTTTCTATTGGAACTTCTATTTATTTTAGTTTTAAAGTAACAGTCTATTTATGTTTCTGAGCTATGTTCTCCTCACCTTATATAACACGCTGTTTCAATGGGGGTTCGTGGACATACCAACCCCCATTTATATTTTCATACAAAACATGCAGGTATTCACAGTTTTGTTTTTTTTTTAAAGTAATAGTGGCATCGGCCCTTTCTAAGGAATTACTAATATTCCTATTTAATCTCCAATTAAGCTATTAAGCAGTGGGAATAACAATAGCCCAATGGGCTAAAATTAAACCTGCGGCTTTTTACATCGCTCGGACCTTAAACCTTTGCGCAATTGAAAATTGTTTTCCTTCACCGCTGAGCACGAGATGAATTGCACACACATATAAGGCATATGTGCTTCCTCAGATTTTAAATCTTAATCTTCGATTGAGATCAACGTGATTTACCCACTAGATCATCCTCGTCTCCATTCAGTTGTAATAATCTTATCCACGCAGTTAGTTCGTAAATTATCTTAAAGTAGTTTAGACGGCATAACATACTGCGTATCCTGATTAACACGATTGAAAACTGCGACAATTGTTGTTTTCACGTTATTTACGATGGAAAGAAATGAAATAAGATGAAATCAATACAAATAAAGTACATCTGTTATTATGCGACCATGTTAATTACACAATATTAACATAACGTCATTTTCACTGAGAGTAACGTTTACTGATTTCGTTTTCATATTAACACATATATTAACATATAAGATACTATTAACATAAGACAGTCCATGTGTTAAATATATAATTAAAAAAGAAATCCTGATAAATACGACTGTACTGAATAAATGTTCCTAAGCAATTAAATTAATGAGGTAACATTCATAATTTGTGTTCATAATAATTTATCTCGTGATTATTGGGGAAGGTTGACACGAGGAGAACTTCATACAATTTTATCACATGAGAACATTTAAAGCTTAAGAGCAGAGGGATGTCTTTAATCCAGTGGTAAGATATTTATTTACACTGCCTGGCTCTACCATCAGTACAGTTCGATGGTACCAAATTATTCCATTGATTAAGTTTTTTTTTAAAATTATTATTTTATGCTATAGCTGGCAAACGAACAGGAAGCACACTGAAATGTGACTACTACCGTTCATAAACAATTGCAACACCTTGCAGATGCATTGCCGGCCTTTGACAAATGTGTAGACTTTTTTGAAAGTGCCCAATTCGTATCGGTTCGGAAAAACACGCCGCAGAAAGCTGGTTTGAGAGAGTGGTTGTGCGAGGCAGAAAATAACTAAAAATCGCGCTGTTGTGGTTATTCGGACATCTAGATAGAGCGAATTAGGCTTCGAAAGCAATTCCTCCCGTTCTCACTCCCGTGAAAAATGCGATAGAAGATGCAGAGTGACCCAACATGTCTACGCAATAATTAATTAAGTTTCAAATCGATACAACAATCATAATTTACAGTCGAATTTCTTGATGTTTTAAATACATATATTTTAACATACGTTTGTTTTATAGGTATATCATATCTTCGCCTATTTGCTATACACATATACATATATACATATAAAATGAGTAACATGTCGTCTAAGTAGATACGAAATCCTTTAAAAGGAATACAATTTACATTAACATTAACAGCCTGTAAATTTCCCACTGTTGGGCTAAGGCCTCCTTTCCCTTTGAGGAAACGGTTCGAGCATATTCCACCACGCTGCTCCAATACAGGTTGGTGGATACGTATGTGGCAGAATTTCGCACCGCCGAGCACCAGATGATTTATAAATACAAATTAAGCACATGAAAATTCAGTGGTGCTTGCCTGGGTTTGAACCCGCGGTCATCGGGTAAGATGCACGCGTTTTAACCGCACTCGAATACAATTTGATAGTAAAATATTATATGTATATGTTGAATCGACCCTTAAATAAATGTTACTAAGGAATTCTTTACTCATAGCCTAACATTTATAATTTTAGGGTCTCCTTTTTGCGTTATTGCTTTACAAAATTGAGATCTATCAATGTCGATTTTGGTATATGACGTACAGCTTCAAACTATCTATCTTCAAACTAACTATCAGTCTATAAATTGTATAAAACAAAGTCTACTGGGAGTGTGGCTTACAAAGGTATACTCGTACATTTAATCGTTATTGTAGGAGAAAAAGTTTCTGCTCCTGGAGCGTAAAAGCTAAAACTAAGACGATTATTTGGAAACTTACTTTAAGCTTATGCACAAACATTTGTAAATCGGTCCCAAATGCAACACTCCGGGCATTTAGTAACTTAAGTAATGACGTCATAAGCTAAATAATATAGTCACAGTGGCAGACCAGCTTGTTCAAGAGCCAACCTGCTCTCCTGACCTGGAAAGACCGTATGATAAATAAGGCATATTTCTATACATGACTATATTCGTGACAAAAAAATGGACTTTGTATTTGTTTATTTTCAGGTCATATATATATTAATTCAATTAAAATGGTGGAAAGCGTTACTACTGAGTATTTTTGCCATTTGTTCTGTTGTTGTCATGTCATGTTGTATGACTATTTAAAGGTCCTTTTATGGACCTACATAAATAAAATATCTTGATCTTGTATGATAAAACTTAACTATTTATTTGTTAAGCCTTGTACTATAAAAAAAAAAAATATATGTACCAATATGACGAAAAGGAACTTCTTATATGTGGCATGCTTATCCGTTGAAGAGATTTTACTCCCAAGGAGTAAAAATAATTTATACATAATATATATATTTATTATAAAGTAGTTATAATTTAAATTATTATTGCTTTCCGAACAAAAAAATAAACACTAAAAATCATTCTTCAAACAGAAAAATGTCCAGGCATTAAAAACGTAACAAAAAACATTTCCGTCACAAAACTAAACTGTTCACTATTATTTACTTTTCATTGTACAAACGAATATTTGTTTTCTACAAAGGATGCAAACAGGGAAAATAGTGGAAAATGCAAACAGTAGCATAGTCGCGGTGTAAAAAAAGTCGTTGAAGGGGTGGCGCCCGACGTGGGGCAGCGATTAGAGGCATCTGTGACAAAGATTTATTCTAACGATTGATGGATAGAACCTATGACATGACAAGTTTTTATTTTTATATTTTTAGGGGAAGCAATTATATTTAAACGTTCCGATAAATATATAAGTAAACTAAAATGTCCGATTTAATTCATATTTTAGTTACTATACGAGTTGGCAGTGTATGTAGTAAGTATTACAACGATATGGAAGAAAAAAAAACAAAATATATCTTATTTAAATTACTCAATGCTTAATATACTTTACGAGAACCCTCGAATCGGAACGTCAAAGGCTAATCACAAATTAAATCACAATTTACATCTGGTCTAAAATGTATATTCTATTTTATTCTTGTATACAAAATATATATTTCCTGTCAACTAATAATAACTCCACGATTTTTTAACGTGTGTTATACTAGCAATATGGTTCCAGCTACCTACCAAAAGGATTTCCTTCGGGAACTACTCGGGAAAGTTATTGCGAGCGAAAATCCAGAGTAGGCAAGTGCAGTATCGCCTTGTGACTAAAACATTATTTTAACATATTAATAAGGGGTCAAACCCGACAGGCATCATTTTCTAGTGTTTAATTTGTGTTTGAGGACAAATATTACCTGTCTAAATATGTCGAATAACAACCAAATCTTCTCATCTAGAGGAAAGAGTCCATTATCCAGTAAGATATGACACTTTATTTTTTTTAAACCACCTCATACATTTGTATCCCTTTTTGCAAACGCAAATAAATAATGTTTAGAATGCAGTTCTTTATTATTTGTAATTGTTTAAATGAATCGATTCCTCTGGTTGCGTTAATCACTACCCAAGGAATCGATTCGAGGAGAATCGAGGATCGGCATTAGGACATTGTTACACTTAATGAGAAGCGTTTGGTATTTAAGATTTAGGATTGACAACTTTTTTAATACAAATTGTCGAATAAATTTTGGAACACAGTTAGGTTTTTTAAAGTTGTATTCTATGTCAACACGGTCACAAATGCACACATGGGCGGATTAACCATATTGGAACTCTAAGGCCAAGGCACTTCAAATAAAACCACAATTCACTTCATAATTACGACATCAAAGTATTTGCAGTAATATTTATATTCGCTAAATTCATCGCTGATTATTTTTTAAATTCCCAGTTTTAACCCCCTAGAGAGTTGTTTAACTAATGGATAATTCGTAATTTAACGTCTATCTTGAGTTCTTTACCATATCTTACCCTTAATACTTATTTATTTCAGCTCAGAAACAAATTTATTATAAGGAAAAAAACCGGCTCATTTGTCCGTGGACATTAAGTGCTATTGTTGTCTTGTAATACATTTATCCTGATGTATTGGCACTGGTGGCGAGAGGGTAAAAATATAGAAAAATTATACGATCTTCATTTACTTATTTTTTATCTGTGGCACAAATTGTTAGTCATAATAAGACATAATAATATTATGCCAATTGAAGTGTACGAAATCAAAGTGGTTGTCTATATTAAGTCTTACTTTTGGTGAAATAAAAAAAAAATGTTTAGGGTAGGTTATAGAGTGTTTTACAAGATGATACAACTGTTTTTTATAAGTAATCAAATTTTTAATGTTTTATATTGGACCTTTTCTTCCAATTATGGCCGAACATTTGGTTTTGTAATTTTTTTGATCAGATAATTTCAGGTTTCGATTTAAATTTCCCTTTGGTTATCTATATATAGATAGACTGTCAAAGCAAAGAATACTTCGAAAAAATTAATGATCTTTTTGACAGATGTAAATCTGTCTGATCGACATAACTTTGCAATGACGAACATATTATTTTCTTAATTTAATGATTTTAAAAAATTTAAAAATATTTAATAAAAATACATATAATACAAAAGTTCCTAAAGATTCATGCGTTATCCGAAAATTTTAAGACATTTGCTATTATATATTATTGCTTCAAAGTAAAATTTAAATAGAAACACTGAAAATAATAGACGCTTGTACAATGTTACATCGGTTGGACGGTAAGGACAGGATTACGAATAACAGTAACTACAAATATCGATTACAAAAATCCTTATTAAAGATAATTATTAAGTTATTGTTACGAACGGGGCTTTTGGTTGGGGTCTCTTTAGCTGGTATAACTCTTTTTAGAAAAAAATTGAAAAAAAAAATTGATTTCTATAATTTGAATTACGCAGTCCATCGATCCATCGTCTGTTATATATTTTTTTTTTCTGTTTCTCACCACTAGCCCGTCTGTCAAAAAGATCAAGTTAACTTGAACAGCATTAGCAGTCTGTAAATTTCCCACTGCTGGGCTAAAGGCCTCCTCTCCCTTTGAGGAGAAGGTTTGGAGCATATTCCACCACGCTGCTCCAATGCGGGTTGGCGGAATACACATGTGGTAGAATTTCGTTGAAATTAGACACATACAGGTTTCCTCACGATGTTTTCCTTCACCGCCGAGCACGAGATGAATTATAAACACAAATTAAGCACATGAAAGTTCAGTGGTGCCTGCCTGGGTTTGAACCCGAAATCATCGGTTAAGATGCACGCGTTCTAACCACTGGGCCATCTCGGCTCAACTTGAACAGGGTAAAGTAAATAGTACGATGTTTGGTGAGTATAAAGCGTAACGGTCACACACACCGAGATAATAAAGTTGACTCGTTTGTTTTAGTTCTTCTGTAGCGCGGCAATCCGATCTAGATAGTTATATAAATAATCTGTGCGAAACTGTCTGTAAACTGTAACATACTACGTACGTATAAACGTAACCGCTGCAAAAAAAAACGAATGCGCCAGAATCGGTTCAGTTAAGTTTTAATTATAAAATAAATAAAGCCTAACCTATATTGACACATTCGTAGATATTTTTTTTTGCTGTAGTGTCGTTGATACTTGTGTACCCATAGTAGGATGTACATACAGTTACATAATACAATGTAGCGCATTATTTTCCGGTAAATTATCGCAGTGTACTTCAGTTAAATTACAAAGACTAACCTAATTTAACCGAAAGTCTATGAACTATTGAAATTTCATACGTTTTATTGTAAATTCAATTACCATTCATAATATTTTAACAATAAACTATCAAAAGATTCATCAATATCGTGAGATATATTTTTATCTAACGGTATTTATAATACAACGTTGATATATAAACATATATATGTACCTATATAACGATCATTATGTATTAGTCTTGTTATACTCAAACAAGATTAAACACTTCGTTTTGATTTCGTAAGCTATTTCTCTTTCTATTCTTTTCTACGTAACAGGATTTAAACGCTAAGCTAAATTGAAAACCTGGAAAAGCTGGCTTCTTCCTACCTTCCAAGTGTAGGATATATTATGTCGGAACGGAGAAATAAAATTAATCATTGTAAGGTTTTGCAAGAGACGCTGTATATATGTACGTATGTATTAGTTTTAGTTTTAATTTATTGTGTAAATTGTTTATATTCGTTACCTGATCGTAAGTGGTCACCGTTCTATATTGGAAATTTGAACGATTACTTAAATCGAAAATGCGTCACTTGGTAACTAAGATGTTTTGTGTGTGTCCCTTGTACCTGTAGTTACATTGTTTCACTCACCCTTCAAACCAGAACACAACAATACTAAATATTGCTATTTGGCGGTAGAATATCTGATGAGTTGGTGGTACTAGACGGACTACAGTTGCTTCCGATAAGCCCAACCACCATGTATAAATATACACTGTAACTTAATAACACTGAAACTTTTTTTTTATAAAAAACATTGAGCAACGAAGATATCAACCTGATGGTAAGTTGTCTCCTCTGCATTAACATTTTCAATCAAGATAACGTATCTGCATTCCTATTCTGTAAGAGCTCACTTCGTATCTCACTCGTGAAAGGTTGACAACTGACTTACGTTGCTATTTAGATGCGCCTATCCCTTAAATTTATAGTAAATTTAGCTTTTTTTTTACGTTGGTGTTCTTACTACCAAACTGTTGTAACGCTTTTATTAATAATTTTCGCCTTGAAATTGAGTGTGTTAACATTTAAGGTATGATATAATTTTGTGATAAAGTATAATTGTTATTATTGCTTATTAAATTATTGATGATATATGAATTGTGTTTTTTGCAATTATCAAGATGCAAAGTTAGTATTAAGTAATTGGTGTTAATGTAAATATTAATTAATACAATATTACGATTACTACAACTATTATAATGGTAAAATAAATATTTGTGTTTCATAAAAACAAAATCTAACAAGTTCATGATGTTAAATTAAAAAAAAAACACGTTCTAAGGTAAGTAGTTGGCTCGAGAAATTTACCCTACAAAGATAATCGAACTATTGAGTGTCTTTTGTGATAGTTTTATCAGCCAACTTCACGTCCCACGTGTACATGATGTCCATGATGATGCACAAATGATTTACGTGTACATGATGTGCAAATTTGCCCCAAATGTAACAGATATTTTAGGGATTCGTGGTAGCATGCGCAGGCTTCCGTATTGCCATCCGTTCCATCTCTCCCAAGCAATGCCCCCCCCACACACTTCACGTGGGAGAAACGCGTAATTACGATTTTCAAGGGAGATAAAAAAAAACCGTAACAGATGCCTGGACATATCTCAATTGGATAACAATCAGATTCTATCTGATATTGTATAATTTATTGCAATGGAAGGCAGAGTAAAAATAAACTTAGACTTTAAACTGCCACGTCATTGGGCTGATGAGATATTCATGATGGATTCGTGAAAATATGACGTTTTGGATTTCGACAAAATTGTCGTCGGAACTTTGTAAGTAAAGTTAAAGTGGATATTGAGGTTGAAATAGATTTGGGATACATACATGTACCTACTCAATGGAATAACGTTGTACTATAAATAAAGATATATTAACCAAGGCAAGGCAAAGCAAAATGCATCGAATTTTAAATCTAAACTTTGAATATCCACATCTACTGTTATTGGAATAGGAAACATTTTTATATCTTACAAACCTATCTTATTAGTGTTTTTGTTTCGAACGTTGATATGATTAATTCAAACTAATTTACGTTTACAACAATTTCATCCCGATTCTGATACGAGCTAATGGCCTGGAAGTTTCATAATTATTTAATAAACATGAATGAATAATGTTCAGAGTATAGTCTCTCATGTGAACACAAATGGATTTTACATTCCAGTCAAAATCAAACATTAAATTATTCACTATAACTAACGACTCAACTGTTATCTACTAGTAAACAAAAAATAAAATAATAACAATAAAAATAAATAGAGCCTATTCCAAATATCAGAGGAGCAGAGAGAAATAAACAACATTTGACACCGAATTGACGCGATACCATTGGCCGAGAGCTTGAATAAATAATTTATCTATGATTTTCATTATGGATTCGGGAAAAAGTTTCGGTTGAATATTGACGAAGCTGTTATCGGAATTTTAGAATTTAAACTGGATATACGATATTTAAATGGAACTGTGTTGTATTATAAATAACGACATATTAAACAAGAACTGTTTTAGTAAGGTCTAAGGTTTTATCTTTATTCCTTCTTCGAAGCTGATCATTTCAAATTCAAATAAGTAGATTATCCAATAGAGAGGACTTAAATACCCAAATGATTAATTTTCAAGTTGACAAACTTAATTCTCAATTGTTTTTTTACATATCTTTATACGTAGACAAATAAAGGTAAGGGATAATACCGAACAAAAACAAAACAATACGTAAACAATCGGGTGCGGAACGATCAATCTTGATCGTGTATTCGCGTCCATGCGGGACGCAGTTGTTTCACTATTTTCAACACTAAACTAATTCATCTTGATCCTTGTAACATGAATATCACCTGTGGACATATTGTTGTGAACAAATATGATATTTATCTTGTTATTTATTGGGTATAATTTGAAACTAAGTCATTATAACGATTTGGGTTAAACTATTTACAGTTAGAACTGAAATAAAGTTTTTGCTTGCGTTTATACGGGAAAGAACTTTACTTACTTCTCTAGAATTATTATACTTATTTGCGCGTTTTTCTTTTCAAACATAGACTGGGAAAAACATATTCTAATAAGGTTTTTTTTTTCAAACTCGAACTCAAATTCCTTTATTCAATATAGAAGCATTACACATGCTTATTGAAATTAAGCTAAGCTTTGTGAAATCAAACACTACCACTGGTTCGGAAAAAAATACATATATAATCTATGAAGAAAATTGATTTGTCTTCTTTCAAATCAAATCAAATGTATTTTAATCAACATTGCAGTAAAGCATTTTTCGATCGTCAATATTTAAACTCTACCAACGTTTCGAAAAGCAGCCTCTAACGAGAAAAAACGGCAAGATAGTCGCATAGTTGCTCTTTACAAATAAACAGATTTAAAATGCTTTTACATATTAGCAATTATAGTTCAATCAGTCCTGTGATGAAATCTGAGCACAACTGCAGGCTTTTTTTCCAAAAACTATTATTTTAATATATGAGATTTGTAGATTTATTTAGCTTAAATAAACTTTTTAAATTTGTTTAATAGTAAATCGATTATATTTTCCGGTAGGTATCTTATTATAAATATGCGTATACTATTGCCCCAAAACGTTTCAGCACCGTATGCAAGCGGAAAGCAGGGTTTACAAGGTTATTTTTATTTCTTGTACTAAAAGTATGTACATATATCGGCTTTTATGGAATATTTTGTATATTTTTCTGTATAAACATTATATTATCATATTATTGTTAAGCAGCCGTGAATACACCTATTTCTTTAACATTTTCACGTAATGATGTAACTAATATTGTAAATAGTTCGAACAGTTATTTTCCGCAGACTAAATACCATTTAAATATGTGGCATTAACCATAAAAACATTCCATATGGCATAAAACTGAAAATTATTAAAATAAACTAGCCTAGCAGTACTTATATCTTTGAGTTTCCGAATTGTTTTAATTGCATAAATGGCAATATGGACTTAGTTTCCTTGCTAGACCATACAAAAGGGTGCACCACTGAAGTATTTTTTAATCAGGTAGGTATTATTTAAAATAACTAGCTGTCACCCGCCCTCTTTGCTGAACATTAAATAAAAAAGGGGCAAGGGTAAACTGAATTCAAAAAATGAATAGCGTATAACCATCTACGGGTGATACCGCGGTGACTACTCATTGTCTTTAAGTTCAATAGTTTTTACGTAATTCAAAAAAATTAGAAAGAACAACATTATAAATAATAGAAACCTTAAGGAATTGGTAGTACTGTGATTTCAATTTTCTGACGTCAACTCAGACTATGTATTTCATTAATTTACGATGTATACCTATTAAATAATTTTAATCACTGATCTACTTTGTCATGTTTACTTTGTTGTTCTTTAAAAAATGTTCTTTGCCAAGTTTTAAACTTTATTGACTAAACATTATTATAACAAAAAATAGAATGTAAAAGAATAGGTTTTTTTTTTCTGGAATCACGACTACCAATCTTTTTTACTACAATGATCAGAGCCATCTCTGTTAAATAATTATGTACTATTCTGCTATTAGTTTCGTTTACAGGTCTAATAATGTAGATGGCACCTATAAACGTTTTATAGTTTAAATAAGTAATAAAAGTATATTTTCAATCAGGATAAATTAAATTAACACCACACGAGCATTATCGGGTTTGGTATGATTTAGTAATATACGATGACTAAATACTAAGCATTCCTGATAAAATGGCAACATTTGTCTAAAAAAAGTTATACACAAACAATATGGTGGATCAGCTGTTTTCATTTTTCGTGAGCTCGAAATTGTTTCCATAAAAACGACGCGTTGTTATGGTCACATAGCCATGTGTGAATTAAAATGGGTTCAATCGCATCGGTGCTGCAATGGCATTGTCAGACGTGTGGTCAAATCAACCCCACCGAGAGTGTGAAGTGTTTAAAATGTAGTATAAAAAGAGTATCTGATCATGACAGTGTTATCCAAAAACGATATTACACCGGTGATTCTTCGTCGGAATACGCTTCTCGGACAGAAAAAAGCGGTGGAACGACTCCCGGCTCAGAAGCTATCGTCATACCGACAACAAACACTTTCAATAGGTATGTTTTATACCGATTTATTGACGTTCTATTTCATTGTTTCTTATGTCAAAGATTATCGATTTTTCTCAGTCCATATTTAGGTTATTATTACCATTGTATTTAGTAGTTGCGTGTGTGTATTCATCGTTCATTATCGGAATTGTCGACTGGTTTCCATTTAGTGGCGGGGCTTAGTCATTATTTTAATAAAAATGATGTTTTTAGTTCGATCACAATGATTGTGGGTATGTAACGTATACATTAAACTACCGTATATTACTTAGCGAGACAAAAAGGTAACTAGTTATTTTGCTTAATTGGTTTTTTATAATAAATGTATGAAGTTTAATGTGAAAGAGTGTTTTAAAATGTAAACCTACCTCACTTACTGAATTAACTAATGTAGTGAGCTTGAAAATCGATTACTTACTGTTTTAAGGATAATAACTTGTTATTAAACAATGTTTTTTATGTATCTCATTTGTTTTTAATGTCTAATTAACTTGTTTTCGTCAATTTATCAATTGTACTAAAATATTAGTATCAATACTTTACAAGGCAAGTGTTGATATTTTATTAAAAAAAAATCTAAAAATAAGCGTAATAAAAATAGAATGACTCGAATTAAAAAAAAATACTTGATCTATAATCATCTATAAAAATTAAGCATAAATGTTTCTATTTTTATTAGTGTAGTATCTGTGTTGCTAATGTTTTGTTAAACATACAGCTCAAAATATTAAAGTGATAAACATAATAGGGTTTATTCCTCTGTATAACTTATAAGCTTATATATATTTCCAATTACTATCCATATAATAGTTTGATAATCTGTATTGGTCCAATCAGGAATCCTATATGTGTAGAACTGTTTGTCGATCTCCATTAAAAATTTCGACTACAGCATTATCATTCCAGTGTGTAATTTTATTATGTGACACTATAATTTGTTTAGAAACCAAACAAAGACTTACTTTCTTTTTAAAAATATTCACATACAAATACATTTGCAACAAAACAAATTTTCACCAAGTTTGTATTGACAATTAAGGTACCTTGTTTTATCATTCTTGCCATAACTAAAAAATATATCATTACCTATATTTATTTTTTATTTATTTATATTTATTTATTTATTTATTTATTTATTTATTAGGAACCAAAACCAAATAATGTACATGGATGTATCATAACTTCTGAATAATATTACATACAAATAATATTATTTGTATGTACTTATTCTATGAGTACAAGCACTTGAACTAGGCCGAGCCTGTGTGTCAGATTATTGTATTAACACTGTTCATATTTTATGTATCATACGTGATTCATGATTATTGTTTAACTATTGTGTCAGATATTTGGACGGGAACCTTTTAAAATCTTTTGTAAAATATTGATATTGGTTCGGTTAGAACATAATTAATTGGTTAGATAAAATTTTATGAATTGAAGCTTCAGCACATTTTTGATATGTCTATGTTCATTTTCAGACGAGTCAAAAGCAAATAACCTTTGTTAAAGTATTGGCAAAATTTCATTAAAGCAGAGATTAAACAGTACTATTTACTAAAAAGGCTGTTAATTAAGCTAATTGCTGGTGACACATGCATATAAATCAATAATGATACAAATAAATATATCTGATTCTATTGTGACAAATTATTACAAAGAACTGTGTATATTATAACATTGTTTTTATCTATACTTCTATATTAATATTGTAAAGAGGTCAAATTATTTTTGTTTGTATGAAGGGGACATTTCTGGAACTCGTGATACAATTCTAAACAAATTCCCACGATATAACTATATAAAGGATATACCTATATATAGGAATAATGTAGGGTATAAATTATATTTATATCATATAATTTTCTTTAATAATAAATTGAACCCATCTGAAACGGAGCTAGTTGTCTATAAGTTTTCTATTAGTAAATTTATGTCACTATACATTTAATAAATTGTGTGGATACATATCATATATTTTTAAATGTATATAATAAATATTGTATGTTGTAGTGTATAGTGTGTCTCATAATATATAATTTATATATATAAAAATTGGTATATGTGAATTTTCCCATGGGGAAATTTATTCACCGACAACATCTACCGAATTTTGCTAGTATCATATATAATATTAGATACCATCAGGACCAGTCCATAAATATTCTATTGTTGGGCAAAGTCCTCTTATATTTATTTTGTATTTGAATATAAAAGCCTTTAATTGAAGCCTGTGTATGACGTTTATATGTCTTGGTATACCATTCGCATGTGTCGCAGCGGATGGTCGTGTGTCGGGTCAGCGCCGCTGGCGAGCCGCGCGTGGCGCTGCGGCTGCGGGCTCCGGAACGTTTCGGCCTCTTGGCGCTGCGCTGCTTGCGACAAGATCGCGCCTCATGCGCCTGTATACAGGTATACGACGATAAATTATCTTCAAACAAACTCCTGCCATTATTTCGTTATTAAAACGTATTTGATTATCCAGATTGTCCGATGACGAGGAACAACCTTCAGGGATGACTGACAAGGATAAGCCTGACCAAGGTAAATTCAAATTATTTATATCATACTTTTTTATCGAACTGGCATAGGTAATTATATTTTTTTTTTCCTTCTAGACCACAGTATGATAAGGTCCAACACTTTAGCTGTCCCTTCGTATAAACCTTCGTCAAGTTTTTCCGGCGGTCGACCTCTGAACCTTGATGTGCAGTGCCTGCGTTTATCTCCGACGCAAATAACCGATCATGCTCATGGAGTTACAAGATCTTTATCTCATGGCTCTGTGATCAATTCGCAACAGAAGTGGTGGAATGTTGAAGAGACTAGAGGTACCATAAACAGACCGACGAGTTTGTTAGTCTCTGAAAGATATGGTACTTCGTCGTATAATCCAAGGGAATCATTCTTGAGAAGTCTCCACACAGTTACGAGACGCCCCAAGAAGTTAAATGAGAGCAAGTCTAATTGGGAACTGAATTACGTGAAAGAATATCAAAAAGAGCATAGTAGAGGTCTGCATTTGAAAAAGTGGGCTTGCAGCAAATGTACATTAGAAAATTCTGGTATTAGAACACATTGCGAAGCTTGTTTGTCTCCAAGAATATCTCCTCTCGCCCGAATTTCCAATACAAGGGGTCTTAGTGTAACGACTTTGGGCAGACACGAGACATTGAGTGGTAGAGATGGAGCGACCTCGTTGCCTTCATCTGGTGGTATTATGATAACCGTTCCAGATTGGCCGCAAACAGGTACGAATTCTGGCGATTCCTTTCAACGATCAATTAGCGCACAGAATTCACCAGAAACTCGGCCGACTTATCGACGATCATTTTCAGAACAGACGAATGAGAATCGACCCGTTGGTAAAGTCATATCGAGTAGAAGAAGTTTGAATGACTATCAGAAATCACTTGCCGGCTATTGTGGGACGCTGACAAAGCCTGAAGATAGGCGGGATGCTGATAAGAAGGCGGAAGAAAATGCTGAATTGATTGATAAGGAATGCAGCTGGGACACGAATGCCGAAGGCGTTATATATGCGCTACCGAACAAGGGCAAATATAAGGATCTGAATCTCCAATTACAAGTCAATAATAATGGCACGAGGTATTCGTACGTGTCCGTGCAAGATACGAAAACAGTCATGAGCAATTCACAGAACGAAGTCGTGTATTCCAATGATATGGGAGACGGTGATTATGCCAGGATCGACGAGTTGCTAGGTGCGGAAAATTGTATTTCTCCGATCGGTGAGACTAATTTAAGGACGTCGCATATCGGTGCGACGAGTAAAGAGACTGGGAAAGTGTTTAATATGCTGCCCTCTGTCGGCAAAGTGTCGCATAACCCTCGGGATCCGTCTAAAGTGCCTTCTATTCAGCAAACCTCGTAAGTTTTTTAAAACTATATCTAATTTTTACACAATTTTTCAGTAAGTTAAAATTAAAAAATTATATAAATAATATTAAGTTTGATTCATGAAAGTATTCTACACAAGGTTACACGTGTGGATGCAACTGCTGGACAAAAACTTCTTTGGTTGTTTAGTAAGCTACGTGGTGGTCGAATAACATGAGGTTTTCTCACGATGTCTTGGTTCACCGATTAAGTCACGATTAATAAGCGTAAACTCAGTGGTATATTTACGTGCTATATCCTCCTGGACCTTAACTTGATCCAGTAAAGTCGTTATCCTATAAAAATATATATAGTTCAGTATAAGTTGTGACGATGAATTGGAACGTGGCCAGACGCGAGCCCGGGGGCGCGGCTCGCATGTGGCAGTGCAGCGAGTGCTGGTTCGCGTACAACGCGTGGGGCGCGCGCTGCGACGTGTGCCGCAGCGCGCGGCCGCCGCACGCCGTCACGCTCGCGCCGCACGACGCCCGCCACAGGTACGCGTAGGGATTTTAAGATGCCTTCATCGCCGTCAACGCCGTCACCGTCCGATGCAGCTAAGCGATTGATTTTTTAAAAGACGTCGGTATTCGGTCTGGCAAATGAGCCACTCGATGGTGAGTGGTTACCACTGGCCATAGAAATTGGCGCTGTATGAAATTTAAACCCTTTCTTACAAATTCAATGTGCCGCCTTGGGCACAGAGATGTTCTGTCCCTTGTGCCTACAGTCACCGTTTAAGGCGGAGCCCATCTCGGTACCACTGCTTGTAAGTAGAATATATTATATATGTAGAGTGGGCGGGACCTTCCCAGGCCTTGCACAAAGCATTACCATCAAGTAGTCTCAATCAATCAGTAAAACAGAGTACGGTGAGAAAAACAACCCGATTAGATTCATAAACTTGATGTTGTAAAGTATGTATCTCATTCCAGGAACAATTCCGCGTCAGAAGCAAGCGCTACGAAAACAGAAGCGAATCGCAACGAGCCTGCTAAAAAGCTGACAGTGCCTATCGCTTCATTGGATCACGATCTTAACAGTGACGAACTCCTATTTGCCGTTGGTAAGATACTTAAAATATCTCTCAAATTGACCGACTGAAATACCCAATTTAATGAAATTGAATACAAAAATAGGCTCAATATTCCGTCGTGTAGAAGGTTTCCAAATAAAATGACTTTATATTTTCCTTTTAAATATAATTACCATTTTGAAACTTTGAGCAAGTCATTTTTCAAACAATTCAACAAAATATATTGTCAACAAATTTGTCTTTGCTCTCAAAATTAGTTGAAAATGTTTTGTCTCCTTAAAAGTTTATTTCATGCGACTCCTTTATTTTGGAAACAAATAAATGTCGCTAGGGTCGTACGTTCAATATGAAAATCTACGTTTGCAAGCAACATTCCAAATTAACTCGAACTTTTTTCATACACTTCCACGTTAGTGAAACTTAATTGAGCAATTAATCTCCGGTAACTCTGGTACCATAAACAACTGTAGCCATAATCTTTCCCTCCGACCCTGTCACATTAGACTCAAACCTAGCAACCTAATTTAAAAAAAGTATGTCTGATGGAGGATTCATAGATACGGTTAGCTTCTCGCTACCCCATACTAATATATTAATTAACCGGGACATGGTGTGTCCGTGCTCACGTGCGTGTCGCCGCCCGCAGACACGTCGGCGCCGGCGGCGGAGCTGGGCACGTGGTCGTGCGCGCGCTGCACGCTCGTCAACGAGGCGGGCGCGGCCGCGTGCGCCGCGTGCGCCGGCTCGCGGCCCTCGCCGCACGCCTACTGGTCTCTACGCCTTACACGTTCATACTTTCTTTATGTTGACTCCACTCCACTCCGGCGGTAGTGGAGTCCAAACGCGAATTATGTACTAGAAGTTCATCCGATCCTGGCCCCTTGGTCTATTGTCCTCCCCACTCTTAGCAAAAGTTTCAGGCTTAATTGAAGGGGTAAATAGGAATATTAGTATGTCCTGAAAATGGGGCCCGACTAATATGCTATTAAAAAAAAATTTGAAGGTGTACGTTTGGCGTGCTACGTAAGATGCCCGAACGGGTAATGCCTCAGGTAATACTTACCATATTGGGCGCCGCATATTGTTGCCCGTGAGTGAGCGAGACGGCGTATAAGTAAAGTTGCGGAGTGAGAAGTATGCGAGCAAAAAGCGAATAGGTGTGACGTCATTTATGATCCCATTCGTTATATGCAAGATACCCGTACACATTATACTACACTAATTATTTTGTAAATAATAACAAAGTCACTTTTTACTGCATAAAATGAACGGGAGATATTGTCAAGGTCATAATGTTTGTTTTGCTCATGTATAACAAATAATAAAAATAAATTTAATAAAAAATATATTTAAAAAAAAATACATTGATAATACACAACTGATAATTCATAAATATTCACGTCAGGTCATGCAGTTCGTGTACATTAAGGAACCCGCTGTCAGCGAACCTCTGTCTTGCTTGCAAAACTCCGCCGGTACCCAAACACGGCGTCCCGGGATCTTCGAACGAAGCTACGAATCAAGCAGCTGCTGGTATGTTTAAAGACAGCACCCCTAACCCCAACATTAATCCATTAAAAATCACTTGATTTATACGTATTTCAAATTTTTCTAACGTAATAAGTTTTTTGAGTATTTTGGAGTATTCAATATTAAAATATCTGTATACAAGAGAAATTTTAAACGAGAGATGTAAGGAACGGTTAAATTTTATTAAGGTGCCAATGTCTATGGGCGGTGGTGACCATTTAGCCAAAGACATTTGCCCGTCCAGTTACTTATTTCATAGAGGGGTTTTTTTTCGGTTTTCTAGCGGGTCGAAGTCCATCTAGGCACACCCCGGCACCGAGAAGAGCTTCGCGACACAAGACTCCTCCCCCCGAACACAAGTAAGCTATATTTATTTTAAATTATATTAGAATTTATTATTATTTTGTTTTGTATTCTGAAATAAAACACTGTAATACTAAAACTAAATGAAAGTTAATTTTAATTTAAGTGGTAGAAATTAATAAAATACAAAAAATTCAAATCAACGAAAGTTCTTGTAACCTTGAGCTTATTAAGTATACAAAACTGCAAATAAAATACAAGTTAAATGGAAGTTGAATATAAAAAAAAATATAAAGTTTATTTTGCTTAAAAACATAATTAAAATATCTATTTTTGTTTTGAAACTAGCTCATGATAGTGCCATTTATGTTCAGTGCGTTGAGCTTGAGTCGTATCGAATAATTGCTTATTCCAAATTCTACAGAGGCGAAACCACAGAATGGCCGTGCTCGGAGTGTACGTTCGTGAACGCTGGCACGGCCCTGGCTTGCGACATGTGCCAGTCGCCCAAAACCAGGCTTTTGCCAGCCGCGCCAGACCAGCCCAGCTTAGATGACGATGATTCCCGTGAGATATTACATTTGTTATTTATTTTATCATCTGACCATAATCTTCTTCTCAATAACTCATTAATTTGAACATTTAAATGTGATAGGAAAGTTTTGTTGTTCGTAGTTCTTTAACGCGAAATGATTAATTTGATTGTATATTTTGATTCCAAAGTTATTACTTATCAATATTACAGCGGAGGGTTCAGACGGGGAGCGTCAAGAGAGCACCCCTATGGAAATACTCCGCCTGAGAGAGGAAAGTCACGCCTGGACACAGTGGCAGGAGGTTCTAGCTCAATGTGCCGCGGTATGAATGATGTCGATAGCGACTTATTATTCAATAGTATTACTTTCTCAAGATAAGTTGTTTAGTAGGCCAAGGAACGATACTATATTTCAATAAGTTTAATTAAATTTGCGCCAGTAAAGAGTATAAGAATTATTACATTTAGAACTTTTTCTTCGATTTATGAAAAAACTTTAGTGTGTATATAGCCTCTAGCTTTAAAATAGTTTGTCTTGTAAAAATGTTAAATTTACATAATTACATACGACCCTCGATGTCCAAAGACGCCTTTCAGACTATCGATAGTATCGATAGTATCGCTGTTACCAATAGTATTGATTACAGAGGTCAGAGAGCTATCGATACTATTGATAGTATTATCCATATTAGTGTTGAATATCGATAGTCTATCGATAGACTATCGATAGTTAAGGTGTACGCGATACTATCGATAGTCTATCGATAGTATTGTTACGTGTCAACCTATCTATCTATTGATAGTATCAATAGTAGTCTATCGATACTATCGATAGCTTCCCATGAGCAATACTATTGATACTATCGATAGTTTTTCAAAAACCATTACTTTTAACCTAAACTATCGATAGTATCGATAGTTTTGCCACTATCGATAGTATTGCTCACGGAGAGCTATCAATACTATCGATAGTATCGATAGTATTGATCAAACGATACTATCGATAGTACTATCGATATCCTGAATAGTTTTCGAGGTCAACTATCGATAGTTCTGCAACACATTTTTCGAGGTCAATTATCGATATTAAAACTATCGATAGTTCTGGAGCACTGCTCTTAACTGCTCACATTACTATAATTTATCTGATCATTTAACAAATGGTATTCCACATTATATATACCCAGTAGCGAAAATCTAGACAGCGTGATTCAGGAATGTGATATTTTCGATCAGCGCCATCTACCGCTCCCGAGTTGTAACACTCGTAACTTGTGCGATACTACAACACAGACGGGCTCGATGTACGTGGACGCGTCGTTCCCGGCGGCGCCGCGCTCGCTGTACTACGCGGGCGCGGGCGCGGGTGCGGGAGCGGGAGCGGGCGCGGCGGCGGGCGCGGGCGCGGGCGCGGGCGCGGGCGAGGGCGCGGGCGCGGCGGCGCGCTGGCTGCGGCCGCACCACATACACGTGGACGCCGACCCGCGCCTGCCCTGGCTCGTGTTCCGCGACCCGCGCCCGTCCGACATCTCGCAAGGTATCGTGAAGGGATCAGTACAGCTAATTAATTATTTGCTATAGTTGACACGCTGAGGGTCCAGAGACGTTTACATTACGACTTCTCAAACAGTCGTGCTACGTTTTGTGATTACTTAAATTAGATTCATTGATTAGTTAGATTCTCTGAGTGTATCTGCAAAAGCGACCAGTTTCCTATCAAATCATTAATAGTTTTCAATTATTTTTTTATAGATGGTTACCGTTATCGCTGAACACACGATAGGGGCATATAAAAGTTTAATATATAGCTTGATTGGCAGAAGAATATTTTCTCTTTGACAATCATGGATTGTTATGTTCGCAATCTTAATTCGTTCTCAATCCTTTCCATCGATTTATATCTTGCGATAAGTGAGTGACCTCCTCGATGGGAAGTGTTTACTGTCAAGCGTAGACACATTGATTCGATAGGCTCACTTATAAAATTACTTTGTATGACTTAGACACGAGTAATACCAACCCATACATGCCTATCCATAGCTCTAACACAGGTACCATAACATAAATACCGATGGCAGGTGTGCTGGGCAACTGCTGGCTGCTGTCGGCGCTGGCGGTGCTGGCGGAGCGCTCGGCGCTGGTGCGCAGCGTGCTGGTGCGCGCGGAGCCGGCCCGCGGCGCCTACCAGCTGCGCCTGTGCAAGGACGGCCGCTGGCTCACCGTCACGCTGGACGACCTGCTGCCTTGCAACCGGAAGGGACACCTCGTCTACTCGCAGGTACCCTTCAATTGTCCTCTTCCCACCTTGTTTATTTGTAATCAATCGTAGAACATTGTCGTTAACACACTTCTCCACAAAGACGATTTTACAATATAATAATGGTTAAAGAATATTTTTGGTAAAGGATACAATTAAACTAAATGGCGTTTGAGGCACACTTTGTATATTTCAGTTTAAAAAATTAGGCTTCTCATAGATGAGGCTTTTTCTTTTGACGGTAGATTTTTGACAGTCAATGCAACGCAACAATTGAATAAATATGTTGGTGAGTACAATTCACTCAAGTTGTATTTATATGCGATTGATTCTGTTTTACAGGCGAAAAGAAAACAACTGTGGGTACCTTTAATAGAGAAAGCTGTCGCGAAACTACACGGCTGCTACGAAGCGTTGGTCTCGGGGAGAGCCATCGAAGGTAGGGTATTTCGTAACGAGGTTCACCCGTCCGTCCGCGAGTCCGCGAGCGCGCGTGTATGAGAGAGTGTGCGCAGGGCTGTGCACGCTGACGGGCGCGCCGTGCGAGTCGGTGTCGCTGCAGGCGGGCGGCGCGGGCGGCGGCGCGGGCGCCCCGCTGGAGCAGCTGGACCGCGACCTGGTGTGGGCGCAGCTGCTGTCCTCGCGCCAGGCCTGCTTCCTCATGGGCGCCAGCTGCGGCGGCGGGAACATGAAGGTGCGGTCGCTTAGATGATGGCTCATGTGACAGAGATAGAGGTTGACGTGGGTTTTTCTCAAGGGTTTGGTATACTTTTACGATCGGCGGTATATTTGACATCAGTTCTCCTGTTTTTTCTTGACTAATTTTCCGCTACCCTAAACGAACAGCTCGTTGAGACGCTGAGCGCAGACGCTAAGTTGGGAGACGTCTTAGTCAATTTTTACAAAGCCACTGGTCGAGATGAGGTAGCTCAATTCCAGTCAAAAGTTATGTAAATATTTAATAAAAACATGCTTTACGCTTTCGTAACGAACCGTTCACGCAGGTGGACGAGGAGGAGTACCAGCGCCTGGGCCTGCGGCCGCGCCACGCCTACTCCGTGCTGGACGTGGCGGAGCTGGGCGGCAGCCCGCCGCTGCGCCTGCTGCGCCTGCGCAACCCGTGGGGCCACTACACGTGGCGCGGCGCGTGGGCGGCGCACTGCCCGCGCTGGACGGACGCGCTGCGCCGCGCGCTGCCCGCCGCCGAGCGCGACCAGGGCGTGTTCTGGATCAGCTTCGACGACGTGCTCAGGTGCGCCCGCGCCCCGCCGCCCCCGCCGCCCCGCCGCCCCCGCCGCCGCTCCCCTGGGGCTCATCTCACCCTGCACCCGTCTCTTGCAGGTACTTCGACTGCATAGACATATGCAAGGTGCGAGTGGGATGGCACGAGGTCCGGCTGGCCGGCATCCTGCCTCCCATGTCGTCCACGCGACACCTGACCTGCCTCCTGCTCACTGCCACTCAACCCACCGAGGTCGACTTTACGCTGTTTCAAGAGGGACAGAGGTTAGTTATTTCACTGGTAGCTTTCAGGCACGGGACTTACGGCAGTGTTAATACTTTCGACTATCTACCTTCACGCAATTCCCGAGAATTTTGAAAAAAAAAGGACCATCAATTATTTTTGGTTTTAATGACCGATGCTGAGGCTCGAATCTACAGCCTTATAGCTACCCACTAGACTATTGCACGTGGCAGTCGAGTGCAAATGATACGGTACTTTTTTTCGTTAATTTTACGTATTATTGTATATGTATTGTGTTATTTTCAGAAATTCAGCCAAAAGTCAGAGGTCCCAGCTCGATTTGTGCGTAGTTGTTTTCAGAACTAAATCTGGACCTAGCGCTCAAGTTGGCAAACTAGTAGCTCATAGCAAAAGACAAGTGAGTTTACATTTTTTCAACTAAAAGAATCTTAGTAATTGATGAATCTATTCGATTGACTATATCTTTGGTTCTTTTTATTGATACAGGTCCGAGGTTTCGTCGGCTGTCATAAAATGTTAGAAAAAGGATTTTATTTAGTAGTATGCTTGGCTTTCAACCACTGGCACACCGGTCTGGAACTGGCAGACAGTTCAGCCTGGCCACGACACGTTCTAGCAGCACATTCTTCAAAACCGTTGACCGTGGAACGTCCCTCGCTCCATCCACATATCCTAGCGGACGCTATCATTGGCTTGACCTTGGCAAGAGGTCAAAGGCACGAAGGAAGACAAGGAATGACGGCGTATTATTTGACGAAGGTAAGCAAGAAGTTAAAATACATATGACGGCCGTATTGATAGTGAATACAAAATATGTATTATTCTCTGACGGCGGGCATCTGCATACTTCGACAATTCAACAATAAAATGTTATCTGTAATATGACTTGGACTGTACCTACTAGTGCCAGACTTTACTAAAAACCTATTCCTGGGACTGCGTTTATCATGGGACGCCATGAGATCGTATATATTTGAAAACTTACATTTATTTCCAGGGTTGGGCTGGTCTAGTGGTGATGGTGGAAAACAGACACACGGACAAATGGATCCACGTGAAGTGCGACTGTCAAGAGAGTTACAACGTAGTGTCCACGCGCGGGGAACTCAAGACCATCGACTCTGTGCCGCCGCTGCATCGGTAAGAGATGGACCTTTTAAATAATAATAATATATATATATATATATATATAAAGGCAGATCTCCATCTCTATCAGGATAAGCCATTGGTTAAATTACAATAACACAATATAAAAATTATGAGGACCAAAGGCGATTCGTCGCAGATGTGGTAGAGCTTGCAGTTGACTACTCCACAATAATGGCGGCGTTCAACATTCCCACCAACCGTCGATACGACGTTTCACCAGACCGCCTAGCTGTCAAATCTTGTTTCCTCGTAATTTAAAAGGTGGCGCTAGCGCTGCGCCGTCATATTAGATACGCCGCCTTTTGTTAGATAAAAATTACAACAATATGAAATAGACAAAAAAGACAGTGCTAAGCTTATAATGTGTTATTGTCATTGGTATGCAGATTGACATTTGCCAGTCACGTGGTAAGTGGTCACTATTGCTCTGGTCATTGGTACTACAAGAAATATAAATCATCGAATATGCTACCAACTTTGGGAGCTACTGTGTAATGTCAGTTGTGCCTATAGTTTGAGTAAAATATAACTTTCAATTGCAGACAAGTGATCATAGTGCTGACGCAACTGGAGGGTAGCGGCGGATTCTCTATAGCGCACCGACTCACGCACCGCCTGGCGGCCGGCGCCCGCCTGCAGGACTGGGCGCCGCGCGCCGACGACCAGCCGCGCCACCGGCCCCCCCTCGCGCGCCGCCTCAGCGGCCTGCACGCGCCGCGCCTCATCACGTAGGGTGCGCTCGCCCTACCAGCCGCGCCACCGCCCCCCCCCCCCCTCCTCGCGCGCCATAGCTCGCGCACGCACCAGCCGCGACTACACCCCCCCCCCCCCTTCGCGCGCGCGCCGCTTCACCGCAATGGTACCCTACAAAAGCGCCCTAAGCGACCATAGTCCAACTTAGATTGAGTATGACTATTCATATAGCTAGCTAGGGTCCATTTATACTCAAACATTAATAACTAGAAATTCTTAATTAAAGAGGCCACATCGTAACCTAGTGTACACATTTTGAGATAACAAAAATCTAAAATAGAACACGTACTTACTAAGAAAAATGGACCGTAAGGCTTCAGTGACAAAGTTGAATATCAAATGGATCATAGTTAATAAGGATCAATGATCTTTCGAATTCGTGTCTAGAATATTTGATTTAGCTTTTACTAGATATTAATTATATAAGCCTGTACGAAATCCACTTCTCGCTGTTGAAGATGGTTCAGAAACTGGCACGATGCCATATTAACATCAAATATGCCATTTAACATATTTCAACGTGTAATTCAATCAAGCGTCATTATTATACTGCCTTAAGATCAAATAAGTTTTAAATAATAGGAAACAGACACAAAATAAACTTGAAAATTGATGACATTGAAGGTACGAAGGACGATCTACTCATAAATCGTAATTTTTAATATGTAAAGACTATCATTTGATAACTTAATACAATTCGTATTTTTTAACTATAAATAAATATTGCATATAAAATGTCACAATGGTTATTTTTCGACTAGTTGTAACTTCAATTAAATATTAAGCCATCAATGATGTATAAACTGTAAGATGTTTAATCATTATGTAATAATCGCGTAGATGAGTAAAGGCATTGTATTCGTTAATTTAGTCCTTAATCGTATTGTTTTAAGAACGGAAATCGCGCAATCGATAAATTTTAAATGTGATTTTGTTTGAGATCTGAAAATTGTTTTGATTATTTTTAAATCAATATGTTCGGGGATGTGATGTTAGATTTATAATAACTCAGTGCAATTAAATGAATTTCTTTAGGGTATAGGTTTCTGCACGCATTTTTATATAAATAATATATAATAGGAAAATAAAGGAAATAGGGGTGTGCAAATGTGACTAAAAATTATAATTTCTAAGTTTTTTTTTTTTGGGTAATTCTGAGGTTATGAAGTGATCATTTATTGTTAAAGTGTTGAATGTCAATGTGTAATATCGGTCTATATTTGAACACCCCTGCGGTTTACTTTTCATTGGAACCTATTTGAAGAACATGTACGAAATATTTGTATGAGTTTTTTTTTTTTTAATTTTTAATCTTGCTATGGAGTAATTATTTGTTTGAATTGCTTATATGATATTTCGATTTAAGACAATGCGCTATCTCCAACGTGCAACAGGACAGTAGTGAGACTGAAGTGACACTTAAAGAAATGTCATGACCATCTCGCCAGAGAAAGTAATGTCTGATGAAATAAAAGATCTGTATGTTGTTCAAATATTGAGGGTTAGCTATGCATCTACACTCTTTAAGCTAGGTCCTTCAACTTTCCCAAAAAATATTTTAAAAAAAAATTTCATTGTTTTGTCATCAGTACCAAAAGAGTGAGCAGAACACTCGTACTGACAAATTAAGTTCAATGAACGTTTTAAAAAAAGATCTTAAAAAGTACAAATATTCAATTCGAGATTTTAGTCGTCCTTAATTTTTATACGATTTTTTTTACATTTAATGTATCTATTGGGAAGTTGTAGCAAGTATCAAGATCTCACGTTACGTGGACATAACGCATACATTTAATATTAAATTCTGTTGTACGTTACGAAAGACATTTTCACATCGCGAGTGTTCATTCCAAATTGCAATACTCACAAATGTATTTTTATTTTAAGTTTATAATGATTTTTAAAATATTAAATTTGTATTCGTGATCGTATTACTTGCCATTAACTATGTTTCGTATAATTTATTATCATTTGACATAGGATTTTAAGATTGTGCAATAACTTTCCATTTAAATATGATGTTTTGTAGCACAAGTAAGCAAATGAAACCATTGTAGACATTAGAGTTTAGAAATGGCGTAAGTGCGACACAAAATCGTTGAAATGATTGATATCAAACGATTTTATAACTTATTTTTATCGGGATAGAGTATTATATCACACGTAGTTATCAATTTAGATATTGTGTCGCACATATAGTTGTAAATTAAACGGCACTTGTAAAAATCCTTGAAGTAATAAAACAAATCTTAGCACGTGTGTAGTTAACGATAATTGTAACGAAATAATAATTTGTACACAAAACTAAGCTTTTATATGAGGTGTTGATCGTTTTGGAAGTTCTCTTCTCACCGTTGAATGTTATCGGTTATTTTTTTATGTGCCATAAGAGTTAGACTAGGGGCTAGGCGGTTCAGTTGCGCGACTGTTGCGCCACTGTTGCATAACATGCTAGTCGGACGATGCGATTTTTATTTGTGACTTTTGATAAACTAATATTACATAGTTGGCCTCCTAGACGCTTTTTGTCTCTTGCTTTGTATTTGTAAATTATAGGAAAACGAGTTTTTTTATGTTTTTTTTTTTATAATTTTCATTCCACGTCGTAATTTTCGTATAAAGTTCTTTAGAGATGTTTATTTTTATATACATTTTATAATGTTATCGATTAATTTACATGAAATGTAACTGCTTGAAAATTTTGTAAAGGAATTTCCATGCGTCTGCATATGTGACAGTATTATAATATTTGCATATGCAGATATACATAGTATGCACAAATGGTGATGTTTTGTTTTGAGTGTTTTAATTTTTTTTTTTTTTATTATCGAATACAAAAGCAAGAAATGAAAGTTTTTAAGAAATTTTGATATCACGGTTTATTTATTGACTATATTATACTTAACGTAGCGAGGTTGTTTTGTAGCTAAATGACGCTTATTTTACGTGTTAGAGGATACGTGAATGCATGTTATATTACCTAAATGTAAGGGAATAAAATTATTTAAATTTGACACATCGTTTTATTCTAACACCTTTTTTTATTTATAGTAATTTTAGTGTAGACAGTATAGTGAATAGTTAAGTTTACATTAGGGCATTTAATATGAAAATATTTACATAAGAATTATTAACATTAAGACCTAAATTATATATTAAAAAACCGGCCAAGTGCGAGTCGAAAAATATTTATTTTATTTATTGTTATAGTGGCAACAGAAATACATCACCTGTAAAAATTTCAAGCATGCAATATAGCCTGGTGACGGACGGGCAGCGGAGTCTTAGTAATAGGGTCCTGTTTTATCCTTTGGGTAGGGAATCCTGAAAATGTTACTGTACAACAATACAAATCATGACCTCGTGGAATGGTTGATACATGTATTATACAAAATGGCAGCTTCTTTTTTAACGTTGCTATTCTGTTGGACATACTGGCTTTGATAGACTATCCGGATGGGACGGCGATGAGTTATAGCCAAGCCAGATGTTGATAGTCAACTTTTGTGTTTGGCCTTTGACTTATAGCCAACTATTTGGTCATCATATTACACCGTCTAGGCTTCGATGAATAGTAATAAATAAATGCCTTTGTCTATGGATGATAATTTTTTTTTAATTTTTTTTACATTAGCAGCCTGTAAATTTCCCACTGCTGGGCTAAGGCCTCCTCTTCCTTTGAGAAGGTTTGGAGTATATACCACCACGCTGCTCCAATGCGGGTTGGTGGAATACACATATGGCAGGTGGTGGTCCTCACGATGTTTTCCTTCACCGCCGAGCACAAGATGAATTATAAACACAAATTAAGCATATGATAATGCAGTGGTGCTTGTCTGGGTTTGAGCCCGAAATCATCGGTTAAGATGCACGTGTTCTAACCACGGGGCCATCTCGGCTCTTGCAAACAATAAAAATACCAAAGTACTTAACGATAATAATTCTTACGAATTAATTGTATACATGTACAGTCGGGGTAAAAAAAGGTTCGTCACCTTAAGATCTATTTTCGTCTGCTCAGTATGAGCGATAATCTGCTTTACCGATTGAGTATGACATATTGCGTCGCAATGTCATTATAAGTCGCATCTAGCAAAGAGTATAATAGCGTTTAAAAGCTTAAATAATAATAAGCTGTCAATCGGGATGACAATAACCAACTTTTCACGAAACCTCGTAGCCCTTCGTGAATGATCGTGTAACATCGGAGATTAGGACATTGTCTTGTCTCTTATAAAAGAGAGTGCATAGTAGTAATCCTACTTCCTACTAATATTATAAACGCGAAAGTTTGTGTGTATGGATCTGGCTGATTTTTCTGAGGTATGGATGAATGTTTGTTACTCTTTCACGTAAAAATTACCGAACGGATTTGGATAAAATTTTGCACACAGATAGAATATGTACTGGAATAACATATTGGACACTTTTTATCCCGGGAAAACATAAAATTTTTCAGGAACGCGGGTGAAACCGCAGGACGGTAAAATTGCAAGATATTGAAATCCTAAAAAATGTTTTTAGGATTTCATATTTTAAGAATTTTACATTCCTTACTTCTACGGAGGCAATAACTTAAAATCTGATTTCACTGGAAGTTATATTTGAATATAATATTATCAATAGGATGATATGTGGAAAGGGTTAAATGTTTATATTGATATGATTATATCAATACAAACATATCAATTATTGTGTTACTTATGTCGTATATGTATCTTCGCAAATTTTTAATTGATATGAATAAATTTTTAAGTAATATAATATAGGTACCTGGTTTATTAGATCTAGGTAAATTAATTATAAAACTGTATTGTGTCTAGTTTATTTATTATTATTTTTATTTTTATGTAAGTCAACCAGGCCGTTTCGAGAGTAAATATATTTAATTGTAAAAATTTTTTTATTGGAAGAATATTCGAATATTTTCGCTAAAAAAAAAAAACTGAGTTTCTGTCGCCGGTTTTTCTAAGGTCTGAGGTGTTTCTTTGATGGAAATATAATGCTTTTATGTTGAATATAGTTAGTTACGGTAGTTAGAAAATTGTTGACGAGATCTTTTAGCTGCAGTTGTAAAGTCCATTGAAATGTATCAATTAATTTAAAAAAAGTCGCATGACTTCTATAATTTTATGCCAAATCCGAAGCGTAATATTTTATCAAGTTCATTAATTATAAAAAAAAAAAAACGATTAGCCAACTCCTCGGAGTCAAGAGACGCAGTTACATTTCATCTATCAGTCGAAATGACTACCGGAAGCTGCAAAGCGTAGCCATCAACCAGTCATCTCCGTTCCCGCTTGCTCCTTGCCTTTGTTACAAAGAAATCAGACATACTGGAAATGTCTTTTATATATTTTACTATTTATAATATGAAGAAAGATTTGTGCCTGCAGTTAAATTGACTTACTGAACCTTCAAATCGGAATACATTGATACGAAGTAATACTGTTTGCGGTTGAATAAGTATTGGTAAGCGTTACCACTTAGCGCTCAAAGGCCTACGAATAGACATCACGAATTCAGTACTAATTAAAATGTGAATCTCAAAGACTTACCATCTGCTTAGGAAATATACACTAGTATATGCCACCACTGCAGTCTAAATAGGGAATATAGAGTGCATTTATACAAAGACATACATTTTCCTAACTCACAGTCTCAATTAATTATGATACGTTTTATAGAAAAAACTCCCGTCAATTTGTTATCACTCATCGCATCCAGTAGTTTTGTCCAACATTGACAATGGCAGTTAAACTCTGTCGCTCATTATAGGCGGAGAATTTCATCTTGCTCGGGAAATTGTGTCGCGCCAGAGCTCCTTACGCATTGACCTTACAAGAACTACGTATTATCACAAATTTGAGAAACCTTCAACTTGTAAGAGGAATAAATGTATTTCGATGACTTAAACTATTATTGCATTATTGAATATTAACCGAGATGGTTCAGTGGCGAGATTGTTTGTATTTCAAGCGAAGACAGTGTCTCTAAGTCTGAGCAAGCACTAATGAGTTTCTATATAATATTATTTTTTTATTCGTTGATGGTACAGTGGCGTGTTAAATTGTGCAAGAAGGTCTAAACATATTTATAAAACTAAAGTAAGAAGGAATTCTACGCTTAATGTTATTTGGCAAAATAAAGTACCCATATATTCATATATAATTTGCTTATCAAATATGCACGTATATTATATTGCATAATTTGCATATATTTGATAAACAAATTATTATTATTAAGAAAAATAATCTAAACACTCACATTCTATATTAACTACTAAGTCCGTGCCATGCTCGTAGAACTCTACTAGAATGTATCAACGGCGTATCAAACCAGTGTATAGCTGTTTAACTTACCGTAGCATCTGCGTAGCAGGCGCGTGTCGAATTGTTTCTCGAACTCCAGTTGTAAATATATTTCTTTTTGTTTTGAGAATCATGAAACTACACTGTCTGTCTGTTGCTTAAGTGAACTCGTACATTGACGGAGCGTATCGGCACTGGCGAAGTATCCTCGCCAAAAAATGCCTAGTACTTAATTGCTTTGCTGTTTCAGGTTCGAATCAAGACTAGATTTAAATAAAAGTTATTGAATTTTTTGTTTTTGTTGCATTCTGCTGTAGCTGCAGCTCGGAGTGAGGAACTTGGCGGTGAACTCCGTATAGATTAACTAGGAAGGAATAACTAGAAGTTGAATTGAAAACCCGTGGAACAGCAAGACCAAAAGTCGGGTGTCACAACCCGAAATTCAACCAGGAAGATAAGAACCGTACATGACAACATTTTAATTTCTTAAATTGACCATTTTTATATATTATAAAAGTGTAAATGCACTTAAAATACGAGAAAGAAATATTTGTGATATTGTTTTCGTGCTTTAAAATATATTTTATTCATTTTATTAGCGGTCCGTAGCTGAAGCTCGACACCTTGGGCCCAGGTCGGCCACTCCTTATATTACAAAAATATTGTAATGCAAGTTGAAAGCAAGGTTTCTCTCCCTCAGGAAATTATAATATCTCCGAGATGTACATCTCTAACTTTATATTCTAAATTATTTGATTAACGAGTTTTTCATAATTTACGTCTTATAAACAACGTTCAGTAAGTCAGTCAGTCAGTCTGTAATATGAGTATTCAAAAGTGGTCTTACTTAAAATAACGACTTGTAGTAATAATCTGAATATACATATAATGAAACTGGAGTGTCTGGTTGTAATATTAAAATAACCGCTTTCTGTCTATCTGTTTCTTCTGGCTAATCCCTGGAACGGCTGGACCGATTTTGACGGGACTTTCACTGGCAGATAGCGGATATAATAATAAGTAACTTAGCCTACAACAATAACTTTGTTGTTAAATTCAAACGCACACGAAGTCGCGGGCACAGCTAGTATATATATATATTTACTCATAAGTAGGTAATATAACATATATTATTACAGAATTATAATTATATTTACCTATACCAATATCTAAATGACACGACTGTTTTTCTGGAGAGTTCATTTTCAGAAAGGCTCAATGCGAGACCTCCCTGATACATTTTCTTATTGTTTATTGTACAGAATTTAATTATTTTAAGAGACAGGAGAACTATAATGCTGTATTTTCCCAAGTGTAAGGCTTTGGTTTCGAAATAAAACTCCTGTTTCATGGCACGCCATTATTTCTTATGTGACGTTGTCTTTGTGGCCGGCTTTCAGCGGGATGTCACCGTTTATTCGTATTAATATAATTGGATGATAAAAATCCAGTTTTTATTATGAATATTAAGGGTTCATGATATTGTTATTGCTATAATAAATAAATAATGGAAGTTTGAATTGCGTAGATTGCAGATAAAATAACAAAATTAAATAAATCTAAAATTAACACCCTTTAAATGTCCTAGTGCTGGGCAAATATCTCCTTATTTGTGGAACTTTGCAGCTTCATAGTAGGTTAATGGATACATTGGTTTTAGCACGTACATATTTTCTTATATATTAAGTCAAATAAACTTTTCTATAGAGTTTATTGTTCTTATATTCACAATAAATCGACTAATAAAAAAATCATTTTTCAAGCAGATCCATAAAAACACTGTAACCTTTGAATCATCGTGTTACAGTGTTGAATTGAATGTAAAGCTACTACAAGTTCGGAAAGTAGATTATACCGACAGAACCGGTTAGAGGTACACTTTTCTACCATTTTAATTTGAAAAACACACAGATTTTTGTATTGCAAACTTATGCTGTCTGGTATTAAAACATGCACGCACACTAACATTACAATAAACCGAGATGGCCAAGTGGTTAGTACGCGTGCATCTTAACCGACGATTGCAGGTTCAAATCCAGGCAAGCACCACTGAATTTCCATGTGCTTAATTAGTGTTTATAATTCATCTCGTGCTTGGCGGTGTAGGAAAACATCGTGAGGAAACCTGCATGTGTCTAATTTCAACGAAATTTTGCCACATGTGTATCCACCAACACGCATTGGAGCAGCGTGGTGGAATATGCTCCAAACCTTCTCCTCAAAAGGAGAGGAGGCCTTAGCCCAGCAGTGGGAAATTTACAGGCTGTTAACGTAAATATTTTCCGTTACTGAGAAGTTATATGCTTACCTTTCGATTACATCGTTCGGCACATCTCAGAACATTTCGCTGCATACATTCCGTCAAAGAGTTAATATGGATATAATTTTCGCTACACTGGAGACAAATTGGTGTTCGAAGCGACTTTGTTCGACGCAAACATTTTCGAATATATTTTTCAAGTACATACGAACTCAAAATCAAAATATATGAATTTTGATTCAACTGAGAAGTTACGATAAGAAACACAGTCGTTTCTCTTTTGGTTACGGTGCCAGTCTGTCTTTCTTCCCTTTCTCATAGGTATACGGCAGCGTTAAACACGGTCCTCCTCTCTCACTCTAACCCACAGCAATAGCTGTATTTCAGACAGAAGTTTTTTTTTAAGTTATCACTTCTGTCGAGAGTTCCGAGATGCACACGTATTTTTTTTTATATAAATTTTAAATTCAGTAATATGGAACGTATAATATCCCCCAGGTTTATCTTAAATTTTGTTGTCTAACAAAACTACGTGATCTTAAGTCTTGACAAAAACCCTCAGAATGACAAAAAATAACGATATATCTTTACAGAATTTCCACGCCGCTTAAACAGAGTACATAATTTTATTTGGTGAGAGGGCCTTGTGAGGTTGTACGCGACCAAAATATCTTATATTTTATCTCCAAGCAGAAATACTTGGTACTATTGTGTTCAGGTTTGAAGGGTGACCGGCACATAGCAACTCACTATCCAAGGTTGGTGGCGTGTTCGTTATGTAAGAAGTAGTTCAAATTTCATTCTATACTTATCTAAGGCCCACCACTTATTATCCGGCCATTCTGCCCAAAGCCATACCTGTGCCATAAAATAAAATAAAATTCTAATCATATGGGTTATCTTATTGGTTTTATTAATTATTATTTATTACATTTTTTAAGTTATTAGTTTACAAAATGTATTATATTTCTTATTTTTAATTATTATGCTTATGTTTAATTCATATTTTCAATAATTACATTGTGTAATATGATAATGTATTGTGAGACTACCTGTAAGTAGTAGAACTTTTGCCTTGATAATTTTGAAATGTAATTTTTCATTTTGAATGTTGGCTGTCTTAATGAAAATAAAATGTAATTAAAAAATGCCCCTTTAAGACTTTTAAATGCACAACTTGTGTAGGATAACCACGTTTTCATCTAAAATTGAAAACCTTTTTCAACTTTTTTAAGGTTTAGATAATCAAATGCCATCTGATGATAAGTCTCTGTGCTAAGATTTGAATTAAGTTTTTGAATTATAAATCAAACCTAGACAGCCACACGGACATGACGTAGGGTACCTCTCAAACTTTATTAACAAAAGATTTATTTTAAATCTATCAGCAGCACGAGTCGGGAAAATAGGGCAGTTTAATTAAAAACATACTTTAAAATAAATAACGCAATGGCTCTCTACAGCTTGATGTGATTTTGTAGAATGTTATCTCGTTCATCGGTCCAGCGTCAGATTGTCTTGTATTCCAGTAACACGATACAAATAGTGCAATTTTTACACTCCAGATCCTTATATCTACACTTGTATATTTTGTTACAGAGTAGCAGATATGTTACCGATACCTTTTTTTTATACAACTACTACAAATACATAACTAAGGAACGGTGTTACTTCGTCTGGTGATAGTCAAAGACTCGATATTTGTAATTCATCATCAATTATTTTTCTAAGCGTTCTGACTGTATCGATGTGTGTTGTCTTCCTAAAAATAATGACACTCGAATGAGTCAATTTCATTAATAATTAATGGGTCAAGTTGAAGATTAAGGGATACGTGCAAAAATAATAAGCAGATAGATTCGTTGAGAATTGTTTGTTTAAATAAATGTACTGAAATACATTAACGTTAACAGCCTGTAAATTTCCCACTGCCAGGTTAAGGCTTCCTCTCCCTTTGAGGAGAAGGTTTGGAGCATATTCCACCGCGCTGCTCCAATGCGGGTTGGTGGATAAACATGTGGCAGAATTTCGTTGAAATTAGACACATGCAGTTCCTGATGATGTTTTGCTTCAGCGAACGCATGAGATGAATTATAAACTTGTTTGCTTGATTGGGTTTGAACCCGCAATCATCGGTTAAGATGCACGCGGCCGTCTCGGCTCTCTGGGCCATCTCGGCTCATTGTATACCGAAATACCGACCGAATACATTGTATAGGTATAAATGTATTCAAAAATATGAGAATGAACTCGTTTATAGAATCTCGGATCAGGAGTACATTGTCAATAAAAAATGGCTGAATTGGGGCAAACTTGTGCATTTTTCAAATATTGATCAAACTACGCCAGCCTCTTTGATCGCCAAATATATAATTTTCATAAAATCTTTATTATGAATCATCCTTATCGATGTTCGTCAAGGTGGCAATTCTCAACGAAGATTAGCAAAGTGCGCAGTATGTTACTGCACAAGTTTATACACAAACAAAACTGAAAACAATCTCAAAGTGAGATGGGCGGCGAGATCTAAGAGAACCGGTAACCACGGGTTTACGAACTTCCCGTGACTCAGGTCTATTAACCTGCCAACTTCGTAACTTCGGACAGTTAGTCACTAAACTAAAGATTCAGTGTTATTAGATAACACAACTGTTATAAGCAATGGGATATCACCAAATATTCCAACATTTGGATTTTTTAAATTATTTAACCATAATATGCTTAAACGTGTTTTTAATTTGGAAGTAAGCACATACGATTTAAAAGGTTTTTATGCCATTGTAAACGTGTCATAGCTTACGACTACCTCGATGGTCTAGTGGCTATTTAAAATTCCGCAAAATTTGAGGTCCTAGGCTTAAGTCCCAGGTCGGCCCGATAAAAAGCTTTTGGGTTTTAGTGCCGAAAAATTTTCAGCAGCCAGGAGTCTGGAATTTAGATGTGCGCGTATAAGTTTGCACTCCTGTACTTTAAAAAGCACGTATACAAATAATTTATTGATTAAAGAAATATCAATTGCGACAAGTATACATCATCATACATTTTAGAGAATATGCAGTGCGGTCAATATGATCTGTGACAATGTCACAGAACTTAATAAACAAATTAATAACAAAGTTTTTGCTTGCTACTTCCGGCATCGAACAAATATTGAGACGTGTATAAAATTTGGTTTTTTACACTTAGTCACTTGAACTTGATTCCCGGTGCCATCGACATTTTTCTAATTTTTGGCTGTGTAATAAAATACCTTGTGCGATGTTTTAAATATTATGGCATACATACTTTTTATCGTTCTATCACAACGTTCGCTGTACACAAAGGCCAGTTACGCACCTACCGATTTGCAGATGTCCATGGACGGTGATGGTCGCTTTCCAACAGGTGATATAGTTTTTAAAATAAATATTAATTATGATCAAGAGACCGAGATTAGTCTGTACAGATTAAAAATTTGATGATTATCGGACTATCGATTAAAATAAAACTCGTAAAGAAACTTATATTAATTTTAAAATGTATTTATTTTGAGCACTTCACGAATACAATTATTTACAAAAAATACTTATTCAAACAATACACAGTTTGGTAAGTCTATAAGGCTAAACAACAATGTATAAAATATAAAACCATATGGTATCTGCTGTTTAATAATAGAGCAAACCTTACAAAAAAAAAAGAGAATTAAAAGTGAAATTACTCTTGAAATGATTTTTTTTAATGAATGAAACCTCTTATATATTAAACGTGTATCGTTTTATATAATACTGAATTTACAAATTTATATATATATATATATAATAAATTAGTAAATTTGTAGACAAAACAAAAATATTTATTAAAGAAACGCTTCGTTCGGCGTACGGATGTTTAAATTGTATTATAGTGATTCAAAAGCTTTCCTATAACTTTTCGTAAGTTCCGAAGTAGCATATCTAGTGTCGTGTAGAAACATTGACGTACAACAACGATTCGTTAAATATAGCAATCAGGCACAATTTCGAAATCAAAACAAAATTCAAGTTCAAAAAATATTTAAAAAAAAAAAATCCTATAAAACAATGACCAACAGAATCATCTGTCTGTACGTCAAGTACATTGTTGCTTTTATCATTACGGCGTTACTGAAATCTGTTTAAATATCAAAATTCGTGTTGAAATGTATAAAGATTTGAACCTCAATATTTACCAAAATAAAACTAAGACCAAACATTACAATCTAATATATTACAATATACGAATTTAAAGATTCAGACTTACGTTTATAAAAATGTATCAATTTTTTTTTTAGTTTACAGCGCGAAACGCATAGTCATTTAAAAAATCTACATAAAAGCAAATTTATTTAAAAACATTAATAAATACGACCCGTTATAATTCTTAATCCTACGAAAATACCTTAATTAATTTAAACTTGATAATCATACGCAATTATTTAATAATTATATTACAAATATACTAATATCACCATTTAATAAAAATACGTCACGACTACGTAAAATATAGATACAATATTAAATAAAGAACGGTTAGGTCATAGACAATAGCGCCATATATTTATAAATTTAATAAAATAATTGATTAATTAATACTGAAATAGTAATCTTCAAAATTAGTGGACTAATTTTTTAAGTCTTTGACTAATAACAATTTATTATTATTAAAAAAAAACACATAATACTATCATAAAATATTTTAGATGTGACGCTTGGATTTAATTTAAAAACTTTTCGGAAACTAACCGTTTCAATAATCAAGATGGCGTAACTGAGTTGTGACGTCATTTACTGCTATCGATATGATGATGTCTATCTTTGCACACATCTTTATATCTAAGCAAGTAACTAAGAAAAGTATTTGAGTTGAGTTATCCAAAATATTGCGGTCCGTGCTGGTAAGCGTCCGCTCGTCTGTCTATGACGACCAGGTTAGCGGTCTTGGCAGGGTGGCCGTGGTGGTAGACCCATTTTTTACCATGATCGCGACCTTCGGCCTTAAAGTGACTGTTACCGTTCTTGTGGTGTGAGTCATGACCGCCCGAGGATTTTTGACCCTGGAATAAAATTAATATTTTTTTTATTAAGTTCCCTCTGTTATAGTTAACTTTAATATATATGTACAAATATAATTTATTATATATCTATATTTGTATGACACATGCCTTATCTCGGTTTATCGTTCGATTTATTCTTTATTGTGCACCACACAGAGAAAGAAAAATAAACATAACATAGATTTGGCCTTAATAGAACAGGCGTAGAATTTTATCGACCTTATCGCTATATAGCGATATCTCATGCATGTATAATGTTAGTCTCTGTCGATTTTGACCAAGGTAGCCATTCTTAACGGGTTTTAACCAACTATTAAAGATACGTTTTATTTCACATGTGTCTGCACGAACACTGGGGCACTCCATTCCAACACATCACAATCCAATCATCGGTCGACTACTAACTACTTTACGCGCTTGCGGAGCTGTATATAGTAACATGTTATAAAAGCAATTATTTATATTCATTATTACCTACCAACCAGCAATACTAAGTACTGTGGGGTTCGGGTTTGAAGGATAAGTAAGCCAGAGTAACAGGCACAAGGGTAACATGTCAGTTACCAGAGTGGGTGTCGCATTGTCAATGTAAGGAATGGATCAAATTTCTTACTAATATTGTAAATGCGAAAGTAACTCTGTCTATCTGTCTGTCTGTCTGTCACTCTTTCACTGCTAAACCAATGAACCGAATATGACGAAATTTGGTATGAAGCAAACTTGAACTCCAAGGAAGTCGGCTACTTTTTTTGTCTAACCGTGACAACCAACCCCTAAAATTCGAGCGAATCCGCGGGCGACCACTAGTGGCTCATATTTGTAACGGTGTTGGCTAGGTAGTCCATTTGCGAGTGCGACTAATCTATGTTTTAAAAATTACCTTGTGGAAATGTACATGTCCTCCTTTGTTGAAATGACCTCTTTCGCCTTTATCGAATCCTTCATGGACAGCTTGCAGATTTGCCTTCTTGAAGTGTCCTCCCTGAAAAAATTAAATTCGCAATTTAAAATAATTGTACCTCTTTATGTATTTTATAATCAGTCAATAAGTTATGAGTTCAAACCCCAGGTCGGGCCGATAAAAAGTTATTGGTTTTTCCGTCGAAAAATTCTCCATACAAACCCGGCTGGGAATTCTACATACAGCCCGGAGTCAAGAAGTTAGAAGTGCGTATAATCTCGGTGCCTTGCAAAGGATGTAAAGTCGTCGGTCCTACGCTTGAACTATTTCCGGTTGTGTCAGATTTGCTGCCCCATCAGATTATGAGAGTATGGGAATAGAGAGTGCACATACTTGTACACTACAATATATCCTGCGTATGGCTTGGCTTTATAATTTTAATTAGCCGCCGTGACCAAAATCGTTGAGGATCATATTGGTATTACCATTTCCATGCATATTCCAACTTCTGTATCATCAACAGCAAATTTGATTATATTGGAAAGTCCATACAAGATTAAATTATGAATATTCAATTCGAGTACAATATTACTATAAATTAAAATATTCAAAAGATGCAATGGAAAAGAAAGAAGTGGTCGAGAAATTAATTAAACTTTAGTTGGAGATGAGATCAGAAATTAATTTATGACAGTTGGGAACTTGCAGTCATAAATATTTAGATGTTTTATAAGAAAAATATAAGTTTCTTATATTATATAAGAATAATATAATATAAGAAAAAAGATAATAGAAAATAGTGTGTCTAAAATAAATTTAGGTTGCCGGTCCGTGGACAGATATTCAATATCACTGAGCAGAGATGGCCCAGTGGCTAGGAAAACTGAATCTTATCATTAATTTTGGGTTCAAGGTCCGAGTAAGTCAAACACTTTTGTGTCTTAATTTGTGTCGTGTTCATCATCTAAAAAAGGCATTTTGAGGACAACTGTATTTTGTGACGTAGGAAATTCTGCCACTAAGAAATAACGAGGAAAAGGCGAACCATGAGGCACGTTAGAAAATTTTGCAAAAGATTCATAAGCCGCAAGAATCAGTGATTGCAGCATGAAGCAGTGTTGTAAGACACCTCCGCTCATACACCTAGGACACAAGCCCTACCAACACTAACTATACAAACTTTACAAATAAGGTGAAATATTAAACAAAATTCAGTATGAGTTAATTATAGATGCTTAGATTCGTTAATATAACTTATATAGCTATACATTTTTATAATCCAAAAATTTTCAAGATTGCTCGATTCACCAAACCGCACGGAAACAGTGTGGTTATAGGACCATCACTTTCTCCTCGGGATTTAAGACCTTTATCCAGTACAGGCTGGATACACTTACTTAAATACTTTAATTTGCTCGTATTCAACATCAAAGTTTTTATTCATATTACTTTATTAAATCCACAAATAGAAAATTTAGGTATCCATACCCTATTTCAGTCGAAGTGGGCGTAAGTATGAATAATTTAACGTTTACACATTCCATACGATTTGCTTGTATACACTGCTATATTATACACTATGTACGGTTCGTGATTAATATAATATCTTATATATTTAATTACAAAAGGTACATTAACGATAAACATAATTTTTACAGATTTTTTTAAAATGTAAACTAATTATGAAATATATCGTTATATAATATTGGAAAACTCATATTAAAAAAGTAAAGTATGTTATGATTGGAATGTATTCACCGAAAAAGAAATATATATCATTGTTAATAATAAAAACAGTATAACATTTAACTATCTACATACATTTTTAATTTACTTCAAAAGTTCCGATAGCATCATTGTCCTCATTAAAAGCACTATTTTCCGTTAATCTATAATTAATATTATATACAAGATCTCGACCATTTTTTTTATGATATCGGTAGGCGAACGAGCAAATGGGCCACCTGATGGTAAGTGGTCACCACCGCCCATAGACAATGGTCACTAACTTTCCTAAAGTTAAAAGTAGAATATCTGATGAATGGGTGGTACCTACCCAGACGGGCTTGCACAAAGCCCTACCACCAAGTAAAAGTTCTTGCGTGATGGGATCCATTTACCAGGTGGTGGTGACAATCAGCCTTTTTTTATCTCGCTGGCAAACCCATTTACGCGTTTCCAACACATGAAGTGGGGAGGCGGACGACTCACTGGCGCTAAGTGGACCGGAATACCCACTATTAACCAGTGATACTCATTCCGCCTCATCGGGGGGTGCCACGAGATCGATTGCGCATCTAGCATGACGCGCCAAAAAGTCTGTCTAACTACGTTACATAATTAAAAAAAAAAACCACAGAGTTTTTACAACAAAATGCCCAACAAAATAAATGTGAAAATGACGAAACATTTGTGTTACAAAAGTAATGAATTTATACATAATAATATACTCTATGGTAAAGACTATCTCAAGACTATTTCAAGTAACAATATAATCGTAAAATTCATTGATTTTGAATAAAAGAACGAGAATCCCGCTGAGTTAATTTCGTCGGTTCTTTTCAGATCTTATTTCAGGTATTTTTTCTGAACCGGTAATAGACTGTTTCAATATCGGATACAGATTTCCTTATACAACCATAACCGATATTAAACTTATATAAAAATTACATTAAAGATCAAGTCATTCAAACATCAAAGAACGTGAACTCATTCCTTTATCAGAATAAAATAATAACTGTTTTAATATTTTTTTCCAATGTGGTTGTATTACACAAAGCTCTATCTCCTTTTTCGAATGTCAAATTGATGAAAAAAGAAAGAGAAATCAGTGTGTAAATATTTACCGCTATGCAATAACTCTAATTTAGGTCATTTCGTTTTTAAGAAAAAAATTATAATTGAACTCATTTAACTGCCTTCATATGATCAGGCTAATTAGACTAAGCCGACTGTTAGAGATTGCGTCTGACATTAAGTCCGAACTTAGCTTTGTAAGGAAACCAGCAAGTATTGGGTAAAATTCTGCCAAATGTGTATCCATAGATCAGCATTGCTGAAGCATGGTGAAACAAGCTCCAAAACCTCTTTTCGTTTGCGTTTGCCCAGTAGTCAAATATTTACAGACTACATATTTTGACATCAAATATAACCTAAATGAAAACAATATAAAAATATTTATTATTTGAGAGGAATAAATATAACTATTGCATTTCGTTTCATCAACAAGTTCGAGTCTTGACCGTATTTTTTTTCAAATTAACTGTTACTAAAGTAAATAAGATTTCATCTTAAGCACGTCGACCTTGAATAAATTGTAAACAAATTTATGATAAGCCTTTCGTAATGCCAATCTAAAATCAGAAGGATTCATTTCAAAAAACACTAATACTTTCTAGACTGAAATAGTCACGAACTATTTCTTATGCGTTTAGCAACTATCTGTGATCAAATAGAAAAACATAACACTAAAAACAAACCTAATTATAAAGATATTCTACCGGCAAATAACTGTACACTGTATTGTTGTGTTCCGGTTACAAGGGTGAGTGAGCCAGTGTAATCACAGGCACAAGGGACATAACATCTTAGTTCCCAAGGTCGGTGGCGCATATGTGATGTAAGGAATGGTTAATATTTCTTACAGCGCCTTTGTCTATGGGCGGTGGTGACCACTTACCATCAGGTGGCCCATATGCTCGTCCGCCAACCAATGCCATAAAAAAAATATATATATCAACATAACTTTCCATAATCTTCTACATATAAAAGCGAAATACCATTGACTGATTAATCACGAGATCTCAGAAACTATAACACCAAAAAAACAAAATCAAACTTGAAATTTGGCAGGTAGGTAGGCAGGTAGGCTAAGAACGGATTTTACGAAATTCCACCCCCTAAGGAGATAAAACGGGAGTTGGCAGTATAATAACAAACATTTAATTTCATCAACATCTTGACCGATTTTCTTTTTTAAATTGTTACTAAAGTAAATAAGATTTCACCATAAAAACATTCAACCTTGAAAATTGGAATTTAATTGATGATAAGCATTTCGTAATGCCAATTTAAAATCGGACGGATTAATAGAAGAAGTCAGACGGTTTTTTTAAGTTTATCTAGATTGGAAAACTGTGTCCAATGTCAATTATGTTATCGTTCTAACCGATTTTGGGCATGGCGGCCATCGTAAACAGAGATTAACCAACTACGCTGGACATACTATAGGGCACAAGTGTGGGTACAAACACAGCTTCACTCTCTAAACCCTCACTCTCATAATCCGATGGCACGGCAAATCCGATACGACCGGAAAGATTTCGGCACAGGCCCAGGGCTTTACATGCTTTTCGAGGCACAAGAGTGTATATACTTCCAACTTCCAGATCCTTGGCTGTTTTTGAGATCATTTCTACCGAAAAACCCAATAACTTTTTATCAGTTCATCCTGAGGCTTAAACCGAGGACCTAGGGATCTTTCTTCTGTCTAGTCATTGGACAATAGAATATCAATACTATTAATGTGGAATCACCTTGGAGCTTCACTGAATCCAACACAAAAAGGAACATTAAACTCGCTTACTAGAACATAAAAAATATATAGTACGAGTATAAACGGATGACTAGAGAACTTATTATTTTTTTGAAGTTGGGGAAAAGACATCTTTAATTCCAAGATCGCCAAATTTTAGATAAAATGATTGAGCCAATCTAACCACAGGCATAAGGGATATAACATCTCAGTTCCTAAATTTAGTGATGCATTTATTTTTTAAGGAATAGTAAAAAAAATTCGGCACCAATATTTATCGGCAAATCACTTACCATCAGACCGCCCATTTTTGCATCCGATAGCTATTTAAAAGATATTTTAAAAGTTATACTAAGGGATCTTTAAATACAAGAAATGCTAACTAGCTAGATTTATTGGAAAAATAATTATTAAAGTAAAGAGAACTCACCGATGAGTGTTCTTTGTCCTTGTGATAGCCGCCGTCGTGTTCTTCGTCGTCCATATCACCTTCTTCTTCAAAGAATTCTACTTTCTTCTCATATTCATCTTTTTTGTGGATATCATGGCTACCTTTCGTGCTGTGCCCTTTTGAATGTTTGCCAGATTCTTCATACTTTAAAATATAAAACAAAAATTAACATTTGACAAATTCACCATTCTTAATTTTATAAAATCTAATAAAAATAGATCTGTTCTCTGTTATGATATTCCAAGAACATTAAATCGTGTTTAAAACTTTAGAAACTAAAAAAGGGTTACAATATCCGTGCATCTTCCAAATGGGATACCCCTCCGTCTTTCCCATTCACCACCTTGCATAAGGTAAGTCGTGTCGAAACACTGTTAATTGTTAATATTTCTAGTATATTTTATTTCAAAGCCTTTCTGCACATAACTGTTTATGAAGTCCGAAGTGGTAAAGTTCAAAGTAACCACATATGTCAAAAAAGTTAGCTACTAATTAACGCCAGTTCGTTGATACAAAGGCAGTATGGAAAAGTATATTTTATGATAAGAAAAGTTTATTGCGACCATGTGCCATTTGTAACATAGTGAAAATTATATTTGAATTGTTATTATATGTACTACAAATATAGCCTGATTTTAAATTTCTAGTCTACAAACTGTATCAATAACTGGGCTACCTAGCAATTTTTGTTTTCAAATAGAATACCTGGATCTTAAGATTAGGGTTTTAAACCAACAGAGAAACAATATCTTCATGCTTAAAGATGGGTAATTTCACAGTTATAAACAGCTCATATTAGGACGTGTCTTAAAGTGTCAGATGAAAGTTTATTAAACTGCGTATTGTACTGAATATTCTTCTGGTGTAGCAAGCTGTTTGCAAGCTCCTTCTGGATTTAAGAGTGAGTAGAATTTCAAGAAAAAAATTAAGAAAGATGTTATAGTAAAGATTTCATATCAATATTTATAGACAGTCTTCCTTAGTTTCGTATTTATTTTTTGGTAGTTATAGATATTATTTTATACTTTAGTAAATTTTAAATTAAAACTTAATATGACGTCATAAGGTTGTATATACCTTGGCGTGCTTCTTGCCATGTTCCTCGTGGTGGTGGGAGCCGTAGTGATCGTCTTCTTTGTGGTGATGTTTGTCGATACCACCGTGGTCGTCATACTTATCTAGATGGTCCTCCTTGTCATGGTGACCTTTCTTGACCTTGATATCTTTGTGGACGCCCTGAAAATTAATAAAATTACAATATAATTACTAGTCAAAACTCGCATTTTGTTGTGTATATAATTACGAAAATCCTTATCTCGATTTTTGGGATCCATTTTTTTCCTAGGATTATGTTAAAGACATGAAGAAATTCTGCCACATGTGTATTCCACCAACCCCCATTGGAGCAGCGTGGTGGAATATGCTCCAAACCTTCTCCTCAAAGGGAGAGGAGGCCTTAGCTCAGCAGTGGGAAATTTACAGGCTGCTAATGTATAATGTATGTACGTAATTAGTATATTGTAGTACGAGATGGCCCAGAAGTTAGAACGCGTGCATCTTAACCGATGATTGCGGGTTCAACCCCAGGCAAGCACCACTGAATTTTCATGAGCTTAATTTGTGTTTATAATTCATCTCGTGCTCGGCGGTGAAGGAAAACATCGTGAGGAAACCTGCATGTGTCTAATTTCAACGGAATTCAGCCACATGTGAATCCACCAACGGTATAGCATTTGATGATATAAATCATAAGTTCTAAGGGTTCACAAGAACTAGTCATACGAATGATACCGAAGGTACAGTTAGCGGTTGAGGTGAGACCGATCTTTGAATGAAATTCAGTTCTCGCATCACGCATTGTCGGACTGCCTTAATTAATACCACGCTGTATTACAGTGGAATAATTGACTTGTGAACTCAGCTGTCTCGCCGTTACCACAAGTTTTTCATGTAGATTATCTCACTATAATTATATATCAGAATAAATAAATATTGTGACTTCTTTTTGATATACATACTTCTTCTACTAAGGCTGCTTCAAATAACTAAAATATAATTATCATTGTACATAATAATGGTTAAAAATATATATATATATCCCGCTGAGTTTCTTTCGCCGGTTCTTCTCAGGTCCGAGGTGCTAAATTCCGAACCGGTGGTAGATTTTTGACAATCAATAAGCAAGTGTAAACACTTCTATATTGAATAAAGATTTTTGACTTTGACTTTAACTTTGATACACTCACCTAAACACACAAACAAACATCGCCATTTAAAATCAATTAAGTAATATTTTAAATTTAACGGCACTTATCCTTACAAATTTTCGTTCATCAAATTCAATTATTCAAGTGTTTTTTTTTTATCCACTGCTCATAGACCTTAGCGTTGTAGGAAACCTTAACCATTCCTTACATCGCCAATGCGCTACAAACCTTGAAAGCTAAGATGTTATGTCACCTTTAAACTGATGCTGACCGATCTGAAGACTGAGTTAAACATATTAGACGAGTTTGCACAAAGCCCTAACACGAAATTTGTAGAGCACATCAAGATCGCGCAGTTTTAGGGATATATAAAACATTGTCATATTAAACTGCGTGATTTGGTTAAATGATAACTATTGCGTGGATAATAATAATTTCCTGTAGTGGGCCATTTGTCCAGCTCGTCTGGACAGATACCCCACCCACACGCAGTCTTCTACCGCTATCTAATAATAAATGAAATTAATGTGTTCTCGCTTAAAATTTGAGTGAACCAGTGTATTTTTAAGTGTACGTACAATACGTAGCGTTTTATATAATTTTATCGTCTTTATGAAACTTGTATTAATTTAATTGTATTAGTATGAATGGACATTACTTTTTGTTTTTTTTTTATTTTAATAGCAGCCTCTAATTAGTCCACAATGAACTATAAAACAATATACGTTTTAATGCACTTATTATTATTAAATATAATTATTAATAAAAATTAACACTTAATTAATATCTAGGCTCGAAATTATATTCGAAAACAAATCGAAAATCAAGTGAGATAGCTTAGTAACAAACCGACTCGCAGCGAGTTATAAAATTGATTTATACAAATTAAAATGAGTTCCGACTTGTGAGGGATCGATGATAGAGTTAAGTTAACCCACTTATCTTTGACTTAGAAATTCATCGGAAAATAACTTTATTAAATTAAAATATTTATTAATTTAGATTAGATAGTTATTATTTAAATATGTATGATTGTATTATTTTAATGTACTATCAGTAAATGTCGCACGATTGGGCTGAGGTTTTCCTGGTGGGTAGAGGGCTTGAATTCCACCACTCTGCTATAATGCGATTTGGTGGATTAATTTAAGTAATCCTTAAAATAGTGTTATAATCATTATTGTAAATTTATATGAATTTACACGTTTCGATATTTTTAGGTGTTCTTTATTTTACTTTCAAAGTACTTGGTGGTAGGGCTTTTTACAAGTCTGTGTACCACCCACTTTTCACTTATTATACGACAAAACAACAATGCATGTATTGTTGTGTCTGTCTTAGAACCAATGGCCCTGGAGCTCTGGGGTCCTCTGACCTGTGCTTTGAAAAGAGCGGGTCAACCAGCTCGCCAGCTCCAGAAGCTAGAAAACCTCGACCCTGCTCACAAGATTTTTGTTTTTTTTGAAGAGCAATATAAGTTAAAAAGTTGCAAAGAGACCAGTGTAATTACAGACACTAGGGACATAACATTTTAGTTCCGAAGTTTGTAAGGAATGGTTAATATTTCTTACATAATATCTACGAGCATGGGCGGTGATGACAACATAACACTTAATGGCCCATTTGAAAGTCCTACCTGTGTCATAAAATAAAACATATCTATTGTTTGATTAAACGAAACAATGAGCTAAATTATACTTGATTGTCGATTGTTATATATAAAAAATATATAACATAAACAATTTTTTGCGAACAAAGAATAGCTCAAACTACTACGGACACAATGCGTTTGTTGAAAAACATATTCAATGAAGAATTAGATTTGTTGTTCGATGACTATAATAACGCATTGAAGTCATAATAATATATTTGAAAACAATGAGTTGGATTCTCAGTAAAACCGTTGATCGTAATTTAGTCCTTTGGTCTGAATACCGACAAATACCTAACTTGGTATTGTATACGAATAATATATAGGAGATTTTAGTTATCATGAAGCTATTTATTGATGTTATTATGACTTTTGTTAAAACATTGAATATTTATGAAATATTCATAGTCATTAGACTATTTTGATATGAAAGGTATATTAATTAGATAGAATTTGACGAACACATGAAGCACATGAAAAATTTTACCGTCGTGTTAACGTACATAGGACTAACTCAGCTCTATTAAATTTATTTTTGAATGTATGTATGATTAAACACTTTCTAAGTATATTCCGCGGGCCTCGGAAAGCACATTAAGCCTCCGACGACCTCCGTGGTCGAGTAGTGTGTACACCGGTTTTTATGGGTACGCCACTCCGAGGATCCGGGTTCGATTCCCGGCCGAGTCGATGTAGAAAAAGTTCATCAGTTTTCTTTGTTGTCTTGGGTTTGGGTGTTTGTGGTACCGTCGTTACTTCTGATTTTCCATAACACAAGTGCTTTAGCTACTTACATTGGGATCAGAGTAATGTATGTGACGTTGTCCAATATTTATTTATTTATTAGAATACGAGTTTGTCTACATACCTATGGCTGTACAATAGTATCGTTTTTGGTTGATCGGTTTATGTATAAGAAAAATTCAAGGCACGTTCTTCTTATAAGATCTGCTATCGTTAACATCTCAAAGAAGAATCGGGGATCCAAGTCCTTTCTTCGCTCCAATTGATATCTTGTCGATAGAGACAACTTTGTGTATCATTGGATTAGACAAAGGCTTGTGATATATCTGTAAGCTGTTCTGTTCTGTTTTCTTTACTGATCCAACTCGAGGTTGAACTCGGAACCTTGAGGACTGCTGCTTTATAAGCTAGCTACTAAATGTCAGAAGAAACTCCGATACATATACAACACATTATGACCATGATAACGTATATATAATTAAGTACCACCTAATGACTTTTACAATTATAAAGATACTAGGTTCCACGTGTGAGGGGGTGAAAAGGGGTTTGGGTTAGGTGTTAATTACCCTAAGTCCTTTATATATCACTGACAACGAGTATCCAATGAAGCTGTGTAAATTACGGCATGTAATGCACGAAAGGATAATAATTATTAAAAAAAATAAACGAGTAATTGGATTAAAAAAAAAAGATTAATTGTTTGTATTATATTCGATTTTTGAAATTCATAAATACGTTGATGTTACCAGTCTATGGAATGGGATGGTAATTACTGAGTCTGTTAATTCTTAAAAGCGATATAACTTTGGTATTCCTAATATTATGTTCTTTATTTAAATTTACTGTACGCCAATCGATATTAACACATCTAAGTTTATAAATAATTCTTGTATACCAATAAATATAATATTACTCGTATAATATTTAGAATATAAAATATTTAAGCTATTGTGTCGTTGATATAAGAAAATTAATTTGTGTTAATTAATGGAATTTGTAATCTTTTCATGAAACAAATGGCCGGAGCCTTCTCACTGTCATATCACAAAGTGGTCATTCGCTCATGTGACGTCGTTTTATGACGTATTTTGTCTGTTTCCTGGTATCTGTTGTTTGCTCCCCCGACTGATACTCGATACCCGCTTTATTTTGAACCTTAGATCTACGCATTACGGTTTACTTTGGCTTTTCAAATCTTAGATGACCAAATCCTCTTGTACCGTACCTCAATGATATAGTCATTGCTAGTTGGTGTTCGAAGTATTGTTATATTTTATGACACTTTTAGCCATAAGAAAGTAACCTATGTTCTTCTTTGGGATTCTAGCTTAGGTCTGTTTGTATGTTGTTCTTTAACTGTTAAATTAAATTTAGTAAGAAGCAAGCTTGAACTCCAAGAAAGGACTTTGGTTACTTTTTTTATCCTAATACCTTTCAACCAAACACAACATGCGAGCGAATCCACGATCGACAAATAACTATTACATAAATAACAAGACTAATCATAGATCCAAAATATTACTCTAATTTGAATTTTTTGTTATTAATTAACAATGTAAAACGTGCAGGCGTTGTTGCTATAAATAAACGGCTTCATAATTGCAGTGGCTGTTGCGGAGCCACTGGTGCCGTGGGGAATGGAGGCGCGACAAACTTACACAGAGCATTAACCCAGTCACGTGTAGTTGTTTACATGAATATAGAATAACGGCATTAATTTTAAATAGAACATAAGCTAATATTACGCGGAGTTCCATCAAAATTAATACAGTCATTTTCGCGTAATGCTTACACAAAGAGATTTAAAAAAGTTTATTATAAATAAAGTAAAAAAATTACGAAGGTTTAGAGCTCTTTCCATCCTGCTTCAACGCGGGTTGATGGATATGCAATAGAATTCCATTGAAACTAGACAAATGTATCCTCACGAGGGTTTTCTTTCACCGCTGAGCACGAAATTAATAATAAACACAAATAAATAAATAACATATAAAAATTCAATGCTTGCCCGGAATCGTTTAAGATTCGTGTCTAACCACTGTGCCAATATATTTGATTTATATGAGACTAGTTATAAAAGTTTACCTATACCAGATTAACTACAACCATTTACTCCTTGGAGGGGTGAACTAAAAAGTAGTTTATGTCCCGAGACTCAAACTTTCTTGGTACCAAATTTCATCTAAATCGGTTCAGCGTTTTAAGCTTGAAGATATAACAGATAGAGTTACTTTCGCTATTCTGATGGACGTGCAACTGTATTTATACAACTGTTATAAAATACTAATAACAGATTAAACATTACCCGAACGAAATCAGCAACGACTAAAATAAAAAAACAACGATTAAGGCTGCACACAGCGGTCTCTTTGATTGTGAACGTTTTTTTGTCGGCGATGGCGTTTGTAGTCTTACGAACGAGTCCAGATACGTTCTGTATGAAAATGCTCTTTTTTTTTTTAAATATAAATATTGGACAACATCACATAAATTACTCTGATCCCAATGTAAGTAGCTAAAGCACTTGTGTTATGGAAAATCAGAAGTAACGACGGTACCACAAACACCCAAACCCAAGACAACATAGAAAACTAATGAACTTTTTCTACATCGACTCGGCCGGGAATCGAACCCGGGACCTCGGAGCGACGTACCCATGAAAACCGGTGTACACACTTCTCGACCACGGAGGTCGTCAAGCTCTTACTGGTAATAATAAATTCTATTTTATATTATTAATAGAATAATATTAATAACAGTTTACCCCGCAATTACACGCCTCGTCTTGCTAATTCCGGGACCACCTTCGAAACAGACATGACGTCACGCGGGCGCGGCGACAGTCTACTTAATAACATCTTGAAATTATCGACTGACAGCTTAAGCTGGTAGGTTGAAATAAGCTAACAGTAAGAAATTTTGTAAAGGAATTTCTTATGGAACGTAAGTAAGTCTTCCTTTACGGAAACTATTTGGGGTCGACACAAGACTTCATTTCCTTCTATGCTCCTCGAGTGTTCGTCATCTAATCGCATATGAATCGTACGTAACTATTATTCAAAATTCTCTCTCCTAAGGCAGTTAAATACTGGATAAAAGTTTGTTCGGAAATTCGTTATGAGTTATGTTAAATATATAAAATCATTATTTAGGTTAAAGTTAATGACTTAAAGATTGTTAAAGTTTTTTTGAAAATTCATCATCTTTTAGGAAGAAACCTGCATGTAGGCATTTAATTGGCTTTGTGCAAAACCGTCTGGGTAGGTACCTCCCATTCATCAGATATTCTGCCGCAAAGCAGCAATATTTGGTATTGTTGTGTTCCGTATAACTACAGACACAAGGGACATAACATCTTAGTTCCCAATGTTGGTGGCGCATGTGCGAAGTAAGGGATGTTTAATATTTTTAACATCGCCAATGGGCGGTGGTGACCACTTAACATCGGGAGAAACATTTGCCGGTCGGCCTTCCTACTACATAAAAAAAAATCTACCTCGTTTATCCACCAACCCGAAATTGAGTACCATGGTATAAGCTCCAAATTTTCTCCCCAAAAAGGCGAGGAGATTTTTGAGACGACAATTACGTACTATAGATATAAAAGTATGCAGACTCTTTATTTACGTAAACAGATTAAAATATGTCCATTCAATTGAACATGAACATGGTGGTTAAATAAGGTAGGGAATAAAATCATACTATTTACAATTCTATATTTAATTTTAAAATTGAATGGTTCATTCGTTCATATCATTCACATCATGTGTGCAATCAGATGAACTATTCAGAACATATTTGTTTGTCGATGGTCTGGATATTAAAACTCGATGCATTTCATTATTTTTGCAATATTATTGCTATTGAAAAATGTAATAATATTTTTATTGAAACGTGCAATTATTACGAAAGTCACTTGGTGGGGGGTTGTACCCCCAACGATATTAATTATTATTGTGTCCAGAATTAAAGTGTGAGTAAGCCAGTGGAACTACACATACAAGGGTCATATGTTATGCCACAAAACATTTTAGTTCTTAATGTTGGTGGCGCGCTGACTACGTGAGGAATGTCTAATGTTTCTTACAGTACCAATGTCTATGAGCAGTGGTGACCACTTACCAGTTGGCCTATTTGCCAAGCTGACAACCTAATTTAAATTTTAAAAAAAGTAAACTAACCTCATAGGCTTTCTTCCCGTGTTCTTCATGGACGTCATCCTGTTCCGAGTAATGTTCTTTTTCGCCACCTGATTAATAAATAATAAATTGAATGTAAAACAATAGTATTTTAAATTACATTTAAATTAATTTTATTTCATAATAAATAAATAATAAAAACTTCATTCATGATAGAGTTATTGAACATTGTTTTGGTTACAAAAGTAGGCTTCTACAATGATTATTCCTTGTATGACTTTTTATAACAGTATTATCAAAATAAATAACCGTCTTCAAATTCAAATACGACATGGGAATATACCCCCAAAACGATAAAATATTTTTCAATAAATGACATATTTCTTATGTAACAAAAAAAAACTATTCTCAGTAGTTAGTATTTTTAAAAAAGCTATTCAAATTGATAACCGTCTTATATCTTATGTCGGGTAAAAAGAGTAACGGCTATGCGTTTAATCTCGCTAGATCATTTTGTTAAAATCTACATTCCGTACAGGGACAGGAATCCGACACGGCCGGAGGGAACTACACTAACTACAGGTTTTTAATAAAGTAATATCATATAAAATCTTTAAATAAAATAAAATAAATACGAAAGTAACTCTGTAAAATGGGGGTAAGTTTGGCGTATTTAAAGCCGCAGGTTCTAGCTTATTACTAGAAATTATTAAAAATTAATTTGCAGTGCGGTATAACTACCTCTAACAACGTGTATGCAAATTTTTGTAATGATATACAATAGTTAAGACGTTAACGCGTAACAAACTAACATTCGCATTTATGATATTAGTTAGGATTAGTCATTATTTCATAACAGTGAAAAGTTTACAACCACTGGACACGAGTCACTAGTTCCCAAATTATAGGTAAATAAAAAACGTGTCTACGTTAATTTAATTTTATAAAACCGACCAAAGAGGTTTTTTGTAAAAATAAATTTCGAATGCGAAATTATAACACAATGTAATTGACGGTTCGGGGAAAAATATAATAGAGTTGCGTCTGTTCGCTAATGCAATTTAAAAGTAGGTTATATAGACAGATTACGAGTCATGTCTTCGCTTGAAAAATTAAAAAAAAAATAGTAGCTCAGAAACATTGGTGTCGTTCGTTTCATCCCATTTTTTATTTTATTTAAATTATGTATTAATATATAAAGATTAATTACCTCTTATGTTAATTTTGTTGTCGACTAAACCTTCAAAAATGTGATTAATTTTGGTGACCTTTACCGTTTGGGTTTGCTTTTTTGTTCGGTTTTTGAGGTTCGAAGGGTTCCTCACCAAAAACATATTTTTTTTAGTAAGAAAACCTCTATCATTGGCTTAAATTAGAAATAACGCAAATTTCTTTCTTGGTTAAGATTAATCGTAAAACGCAATACCTCCAAACGAGTTCCTTTATATTAAACTTAGTACGTACGTTACGACAGATAGATTAATTTTATGTACATAACAAATCCATCAGGAAAATTAAACTAGGAAATATAACTCTTCATTAATGTTTGTTTTTTATTACCGAGCATTAAGACATCGGTCACCTAATTTATTCAATGAAATTAACTAAGATTCGAACAATAATACTCTATGAATATTTATGAAGATACGCGTGATGCAAATTGCATCTGTATTCGTAATTTAATACGAGTTATGTTGGTGACTAGCTATGCCCCATGGTTCCACGTTCAACAATTTATTAAATAAATTGTATTATAAAAAATCGAATATTAATGCTTGTTTACGGGGAATTCCAAAAAAAATATATATATTAAATATACGCATAGATGGGCAAATGGGCTACTTGATAGGGAGTGGTGGTACGGACATTGGCTCCGTTATCATTTAAATCCATCAACTATTTGTTACAACACCAATGCACCACTAATCTTGGGAACTAAGATGTTATAGCACACACGCACGCACCACGCACACACGCACGGTCGTACACACACACACTCACACACATCAATACTAAAAATTGCTGTTCGGCGGTAGAAATTCTGATAAGTGATACCTATCTATCTATTACTTATTATAGTTTCATTTATTATTATTATTTTCACCCATTATAAAGATTTCCTCAGCCGAACAGAGTAATAAAAATATATATATATTTTTGGTTACGCTGTCAATTTTAAAATGTTGTTATTTTGAGGATGCTGACAATCTAATTTTATGTATTTCTAAATTGTTAAATTTACTCTACTCATTAACTTGTTTATCTACAATTATGCTTGCTGAAGCTTAGTGCATGCTGTGGTCTCCTAAAACAATTGAAGGAGCACACAACTTGTAACCCTTATATTGTCTAATTTTATAAGAATATGTATTTAGTGTGTATCTTTTGTTGGAGACTCGTGAATTAAATAAATAAAAAATAATTGATTTTTGCTAGATGTGCTAATAAAGAGATTTTCATAAACGTCTCTCGAGGAGACGGACACCAAACGCGTATTGGTAGATACATGTCTTGCAGAACTATATTCGAAACATCCAGTTCTTTTCGCAACGGCCTCTTTCATTTTGAAAACGGGCACCCTAAGGTAACTTGACCTGATTATGGTGATGGGACCCGACTGGATGAAGGCGGAGAACTGGATCTTTGGCGCTCATTGCTTCCTATGTCTAGGAAATGATGATTAGCTAATGATGGCGATGAAAATTCAGCATTGCTTGCACGGTTTTGAAGATAAGATCTTATGTTATTATCTTCAAAGAATTCCTTCGGCATATGTAGTAGAAATGTTTAAAATTTATTCAATTTATAAATAAACTACAGGTGAATTCATGTGTTACAGCAAATTCGCTTCGAGATAATGCAAATTGTTTTAACTTTCTATTTTCACACTTTCGTCTCCGATTACTTCCAGCGAAGATGAACCGTAACGCGGAATACCAAGCTTACGTAAGGCCGTGAAACTATTTTAATTTCGAATTTCACTTATCTTTGGTTCAATGCAATAATAATATTATTGATTTTTATAGTATATTAATGTAATTCAAACATATGTTTTTGTTTTTTTTTTTAATATTCACGATTGTGAAAAATATTAAAACAAAAATAAAACGCACGAGTGTTTTGAAACCACGATTTAATCTTTTAAATTAAAATCAAAAAGCATTACTGTACTATATACTTATTTATATTCGTAATGTATAATTTAACCTTGTATTTTTCCTAGTGCCCGAAATGCAGCCACGAGACAGGAGTTGATGCGACGTTTTAATGTAAATTTATGAGAAGTTGGCGTTTTTCACAGCGCACTGTCTATACCCGACTCGGATATAGCAAAAGTGATTTACCAGTTTAAGTTAAAATAAGTTGTGATTAATAGTTTATTCTTATTGTTGTTGGTTGTGGAATTGTTACTAAGGGAACGATGGGACTGACATTTAGCTTTGTCGCTAAAAAGTCCCAAAAAAAAAAAAAAGATTAAAAAAAAAAAACTGTCAAAGCTGAGAACGCGTCGAAAGAAAGCAGTTCATTGACACGCACACTTTTAAAACAGTATGACGTTTGACGAGTTGCAAGCATAGCCGTCACGCAACCAAGATAATAAAGTTCGTTTGTTTTAATTCTTTTGTAGTGCGAATCTATCAGCAATATATAAAAATATTAATAGAATTTAACAATCGAATTATCGTAATGGAAAGGAAAAATATGATTTAGTATATTTACGAACCACTTAAACTACAGACACAAAAGTTATATTTGACATATTAGTTCCGAAGGTTACTGCCGCATTGGCGTTGTAAGGCATACCTTATTAATATTTCTAACAGTACCGATGTCTATAGTCATTCGTGGCCTTTGACTTTTAAGTGGTCCCTTTGACAATCTATAAAAAAAAATAAAGGAATAATTTCGAATCGGAGAGATTGACAAAGAAAAAGTAATGCGCTTTGTCTATGCTATACAAAACGCGCTTCCATTATTATTTCTGATTTATTTTTCTATTAAATATCGTGTTTTAAAATATATATATTTAAGTAAAATATATAGACTTATATAAAACCAAATTTTCGAACGTATTTTCTCATTAGATAACTATTACATAAAGTTTAAATTAACACTGCGGTTGGAGTCAATCAATATGAGTTATACAGATGGACAATGCAAGCCAATCCCGATCACGTACCGTGAAAACTTCCGTAATGAATATCAATAAAAAAAAGGGTAACGAACTCTTGACAGGTTTTTTTTTTCTCAATACTTTTGAAACATTCCGTTAGACAATATTTCGCATCTATTTCACAGATTAAAAGTAAAAGTTTTTTCAAATTGAATTTCATTCAATTCTATGTTTTTTTTTTTAAATGTAATTATTTTGTAAATACGACAAAAGATTGACCAAAGATGAAATATATCACTTTATTATTATTGAAATCCAATTATAAGTATTTTGAAATGAAACTTTATTCATTAATTCTATATTATCGTCATTATAGCTTAAAAAATAATTATCGTAATGAAAACTCTGTTAAATAACTCTTTGCGCTTCTACGCTCTACTAGACCAACTAGTATTCATAATTATTAAATAATAACAAAAATTAAATAACTTTAATTTAATAAAAATAAATATAAAAATAACGCCTGCTAGCTGTTCCGAATTTGAGTAATAAATACTCGTAAATAAGAAATCTTTCAGTAACATTCGCAATATATTTGACGCTCCAGTTTATGCGAAATTGATTTCTGAAGCATCAATAGAACTATGTTAAAAGTAAAGTAACCATACCTTGAGGTCGTGTGCAATCAATTCGTCTCAGATCTAAATTACTAAATAATGAATATAAACCGTCAATACTTTCAGTAAAAAAGATGGTTAATTAAAATAATGACCTTCGTTGATAACGCAATATCAGTGCAAAATACACTTGGTGACAGGGCTTTGCGCAAGCCTGTTTGGGTACCCATCTTAACAATTGATATGCTCACCAAACGGGAGAATTCAACTGCTTAATTTATATTTATGATTAAACCTCTCAATGAAGAACGAGAATCTCCTCACGATTTTGCATGTATGGCATTAGATTTCGTCACATTTGTTTTTATTATCAAAACATTGGAGCAACGTGATGTTCTAAACATTCTATTCAAGATTTTGAATTGATTTTACAGGCAGTTCCTCTAGATTTTTATATTAAAATTTGTTACTGACAATATTATCCACTTAAATCTATATTTATATGATGATTGGACGTTCTAGAAGCTATACCAATGTAGATATAAGGCAAAATAACCTTATGTTATGGGTTCAAAACCCAGGTCAAGCCGATGAAAAGATTGCAATTACTTTAAAAAAATTCTCAGTAACAGCCCTGAGTCTGAAAATTGGAAGTGCGCATACGCCCGCCTCGGAAAGGACATAACCGTTGGCACTACGTTTGAAATATCTCCAGTGGTATCCAATTGTCCGTACCACCGGATTATGACAGTTAAGGAATAGAATCTCCCTTGAGATTAATGGTATCTGATCTGTGGGGATTCGTTGTTAGTTGCAACGTATACTCATCTCTAATCCGAAATAAAAGAAATAAATCATCTTAACTCTTCTGAAAAACTATTGATATTGAACATTGTATATTGTCAAGTAAGGAGTACCAGATTAACTTAATACGTCTTTTTTATGTGATTTGAAACAAATGACAATCTATCTATTCTAATCAATGAGGATTTTAATGTTTAACTCAAAAAACTACTAAACACAATAAAACATGATGTATAACGCATTTAAGTATATAACATTATTTTAATATAAGAAGCTGTTCTTCGCAGTTTCACGAGCTATAATTGGATAAAATGAAAATTTGGATTATTCGCGTAAAGTTGTTTTTTTTTTTTTAATTATATATGTAAGCGGAAAAATGGGCCATCTGATGATAGGTCACCACCGCCGATAGCCAAGAAGCCATCAATCTTGGAAACTAAGACGTTATATTGTCTGTAGCATATTTGTGTAGAAGCCTCTGTCATCATTATTTGATTTCAAGTCATTGCTGCGTTATTATTGTGAAATTATTGCATTATCTTTTATTGTATTCAAGTTATCAATTCACTTAGCTCTTTAGTAATTTATTATCTAACTAGAAATGTTGGAATTACTAACGAAAATTGTAACCACAGATTTTTCTTTTTCGTTTTTGACGTGAATTGTAACGATTTGACAATTTCTATAGTTCTAAGTTATCAAGAACGTATTGTGATACTGATCTAGAATAAGTCACTTAAGAAGCTTTAAGCTCCCTCGGGCTTTCCTCTCTTTCTCTCAGTATATTTCTAACAACATTAATAACAACATTAACAGCCTGTAACTTTTTCACTGCTGGGCCTCCTCTCCATTAAAGGAGAAGGTTTGGAGCATATTCTACCACGCTGCTCCAATGCAGATTATACCTACCTAACATCTGTCTTAATAAAAACTTTTGAATTTTCTTACTTTTTTTTTAAATTTTTTTACTTAAATTACTAAATATACGTTAAAAACGCCAAGGTAGCGTAGAGAAAATTTATACAATTTATGCAAAGTGGTAGGCGGTGAAGAAAAACATCTCGTGTAAACCTGCGTGTGTCTAATTTCAACGAAATTCTGCCACATGTGAATCCACCAACGCGCATTGGAACAGCGCGGTGGAATATCCTCCTAACCTTCTCCTCGGAGGGAGAGGAGCCTTAGCCCAGCAGTGGGAAATTAACAAGCTATTACTAAATATATGTGCAAAGTTTGCTTTTGACTAATAAAGGACTTGCTTACGTTACAATAACTTGTGTATAAAAATAAACAAAACCTGCGTATAAAAATAACCGAATACATCGCCTACTCACACACATTTCGGTGGCTTGAAAATAACTAACAGCTGTACGTAGTTTCAACACAATGAGATGAACGAAATGTGAATTACCAAAAAAAAAATCATAACTTTCAGAATATTTTTTTTACACTAAACAACTTGATACTTAGTAGAAATCGGTTCATTATTCAGTTATTGAAACTATAAGAATTCTTCAAAAGCATTTCAGTGAATCAGCTCAAATAAAATGATAACTTAGTAATTTGAACTAATAAATGAATTTCCTTTTAGGGACTTTATCGAGAGAAATCTTGAAATACACACATTTAAGCCTTTTAAAATATTTCTTTTGCAATTTTACTGCAATAAACAGACTATTGCCGTTGCACGTTTGAATGCGTAAGATGGTAGATTAATTTTTAATATCAAATGTCACCTTTTATGGTTTTAAATGCAACATATCGTTTAAGTTAAAAGAGTGATGTATGTTATTTTAATACCGTCATTCATCATTAGTGACAACACTAATGACTTTTTAGTTGACTGCACACCTTGGGAATGAAATGATCGCCTCCAGGCTGCTTCAAATAACTAAAATATAATTATCATTGTACATAATAATGGTTAAAAAATATATATATATATATCCCGCTGAGTTTCTTTCGCCGGTTCTTCTCAGGTCCGAGGTGTTAAATTCCGAACCGGTGGTAGATTTTTGACAATCAATGAGCAAGTGTAAACACTTCTATATTGAATAAAGATTTTTGACTTGACTTTGACTTGACTCATCAAGACACCACCTGTCTATTACACTAAGATAGGCCTGTAACTTTCTCACTCAGTTTTGATAAGGGACAACAATACTGAGCTATTTGGTGGTAGAATATATTATAAGTGAGTGGTACCTACCTAGGTAGACTTGCAAGCCCTACCAACAATATAATAGAGTAAAAATACAACTGAGAATTTTATGAATATTTCAAGTGCCTATCTGTTGCCATTTTTACTCGATATCAATATCGAGCAAAAAAGGGCGTTTTTGTATGGGAATCCCCCCCTTAAATGTTTATTTTATTTTCTTTTTAGTATTTGTTGTTATAGCGGCAACAGAAATACATAACTTGTCAAAATTTCAACTGTCTAGCTATCTCGCTTAAGGTACAGCCTGGTGACAGACAGACGGACGGATAGACAGCGAGGTCCCGTTTTTACGAATTGGTTACGGAACTCTAAAAAAAGATGTATAAATTTGACAATCAATGTATGCCCGTTTAATAATTTCGACTTTGACAGTATCTATCTCATTGCTTTAGCTTTAATTAAGATAGTTTATGGCAGGAGAACGCGGGGGCAAATATTATTTGGCCAAGGAAATAAATATATGTTTACTTTACAATAAATAAATGATGAGTCTAATAGTGATAATAAATAAATCCAGCCAATTATTTAATAGACACTAAACCACAAAGCTACTAAGCTCTTTGGATTAGACAGATTATTCTACTAGAGAGAATTCCCGTTTGGAAACTTGAAAAATACATTTTTTTTTTGAATATACAAATATATTTTAAAAATAATGTATATATTTTATTTATATGAAATATCATTCGATATTGAGGTCAATATATCATCTTTTTGTCAATGACCGGGTTTTAGTACCAGACCCTTGTTAAAGAAATTAGGTTTTTCGAGGACTACAACAGTCTAAACGTATACCGGCTCCACTCTATTATTCAGCACTTAAGGTTGAAAATTCTACGATTTTTGTCGTCTGGCATGTAACCGACGTTTTGTGTAGAGAACCCAAATATTTCATAAGGTAAGTAGAACGTGAAAGGTTCATGCAAATTGAAAATAGTATCTTATCAGATGGATCTAAGTTGACAAAAAAATAGAACATTCTAGAATCTTATATAAGCGCAATCATCATGACATTCACAGCTTCGGTAAAACATTTTAACTCACAACGTTAACGAGTTTAAACTAACCTGTTTCACGGTGATAGTTTTCGTCGTTCTTTTTCTCTTTTTTCTCCGTTGAAGCATGAGCGGCATCGCTGGCATCTGATGCTGAAGGAGCAGTATCGTCTGGACCGGTTTCCGCAGATGGTGCAGTGTTTGACGCAGATGAAAATGCATCCGACGAAGATGGACTGCTTTCTGTATATGTATGTGTTCTTGACGCGGTTTTACTGTTCAAGCCACTTATTATTTCCTCGCTTGAATCAGCTGTGGTATCAGGAACAGGTGTAGTTGTCTTTATTTTAAATTTACGCTTGTTTTTTCGCACCTTCGGGAAAAATAGCGTTGGCTCGCCCTCTTTTGATTCAGCGTCTACAGGAACTAGTGATATTCTAATATTATCATCATCTCTATTACCTTGAGCTGAATATCTAGATGAGAATCTTTCAGGTTTACGTATCTTTGACTTTTTCGGCTTTTTAGTTGTTGCTAAATAATCTTCGTCAACACTCACTGTATACAAATTTGGATTTCTAAATACGGAAAATTTACCTTCTCCTTCAATTTTATTGGACTTTTGTCTTTGTTTTACTGTTTTTCGTGACGTAGTTGTTGGAGTAGTAGTAGTAGTCGTTGTTGTCGTAGTAGTTGTTTTAATATTGTTTATTTTATATTTATCTTTAAACGATGGTTCTCGATCTTCGAATTCATCGTAATCTTTTGTAATTTTTTTCCAATTTGAACCAGGGTGGGCATATTTATCATCACTATTCCTTTTTGTTCCAGTTCTTTCTAATTCTCTCTCTAATTCTTCTTCAAACATTTCTTCTTCTTTGATTTTCTCTGATATTGAACGCTGTTCTTCTGCATGCCTCTGTTTTAATTCATCAACACTATTAAGTATCTTTGCTTTTTTAGCGTCGTTTTCACGTTGTTTTTCTTGGTTTCCGGCCTCGTTTTTTTCACGCTCATTTTTTTCGTTTTCCGTAGTGGTTTCGTCATAGTCAGCACTATCATTGTCGTCATTTGTCTTTGAAATTTCTTTATTTTCTTTAGTTACTTCTTCATTTTCATCGTTATCATTTTTACTTTTGACTTCATTTTCGACTTTGTCATCATCTTCATCTTTATCTTCGACATCTTCTTCATTTTTTTCTATATTTTTTTCTTGCAATGTGTCATCATTTTTTGAACGCGAATCTGAATCGATATCTTCATTTTCGTGTTTTAAATCTATAATAGGATCTTTATTTTCATTAACTTCTTTTACACTGTCCTCGGAGTCCTTTTTGACTACATATTCTTCTTCGTTTTCACGTTTTGGTTTATCGTTATGGCGTCTTGAATGTTTTCTGCCCTGGTTTAGCGCTTTAAGAACAGGACTGTCGCTAGGTTTCGTGATTATATTTACAATTCCTTCTATGTCTGATATGTCAGTATTATTATCTAATTTAACGGAGCCAACTTTTTGGCCAGGCCTGTTTTGATCAGACCATTCCTTTTTCTCGTAATAATCATCACTGTCACCACCACCTGTACCTTTATCATAATAATCATCACTTTCTGAATCAGCGACAGCTCTCATTACGAAATTGACAGGGGGTGCCAATCTCTTTTTTGGCTTAGCTTTGGCAACGTCAATGAATTCTCCTAATTCATCTCCGTGCTTGTTCTTAAATGGTACCCAATCGGGAAAAAAGTTTACGTCTGTCTGACGTTTCGTTACATTTTGTTTAACTCCTATACTTAAAGAGTCGCAAGTCGACACGATAAATATTAAAATCAAGATAAACGCTGACATTTTGAAACGAGAGAATGTTCATAACATCATAACTCGAATGATATTAGTAAACACTACCGGACGGTAACGGTTGAAGGTGTCAACGGCGCGGTACGAACTGTTCCCATTGCTTAAACTACAACTATTTATACTGTTTGCAAAACAATTCGCTTCGGTCACTCGATAGAATAAAGTGGATCGATCTATGTAATCGCAGAAATAAATATTGATAGATCATTTGTCTAGCTAACTGATACCGGATTTAGCGTAGTGAAATTAGAATTTATTTATTTATCGCTTCGGTGATTAACATATCGAGATAAAAATGAATGTAATCAAAGAAAAATTATTAAAGATTAAAAGAACTTTCAATATTTACGTGAATTTATTATTTAATTCGTTACGTGAATTTGATAAGAAAATTAAAAAACAAAATTATGCAACGTCTATTATATTATTATTAATTATGAAAGGATTTTATTAACTATGAAAGGATTTTTAAGATTCATCTCTTAAGGGATGAAATGCGAGATGAAAGTTTGCACTGCAGTTCTTCATTCATCTTTTATTTTTATATATATTGAAATCGGTACTTCTTTAGAGTTTTCTTTATGAGTGAAAGATAGCTGGTATATTATAAATTGGTCAGTATGCTTCTGTTTATGAGTAAACCAACCATTCTGCAATGGAGCAGCAAAGCAAGAGAAGGTCTTAACCCATTTGTGAGACTTCTAAATGCCTCAGTTTCATAGTAAAAAAAAAATCTTACTGTATTTCAAATCTCTTAAGAGTATTGGAGTTGAAATTATATAACGAAGTTTATAGTTTTTCTTCCAAGTATAACAAGACTTATGCAATTGTGAGGATTATATGTATATTTTAGTATTCATACTAAAGAGTTTAGAGGCGAGATGGCCCAGTGGCTAGAACGTGTGCATCTTAACTGATTGCGGGTTCAAACTTAGCTAGCACCACCTAATTTTCGTGTTCTTAATTTGTGTTTATAATTAATCTCTTGCTCGGCGTTGAAGGAAAACATCGTGAGGAAATTTGCGTGTGTCTAATTTCATTGAAATTCTGGCACAATTGTATCCAGCAACTGGCATTGTTCTTCTCCTCAAAGTGAGAGGAGCAACAATGATAAATTTACAGGCAGTTACTTATTATAGAGTTCACATAGGTTGGCGATTGTTGACATATTACGACGTGAAAAAGTGATTTCCTTTAGTAGACATTTAATTTATACATGAACTGTATTATTCATTTCTATTGATTTAGTTGACTATGCATTGTTATTTTGTTGTTTTTTTTTTATGATATAAACAGGCGTATGGACAAATAGGCCAGCTGATGGTAACTGATCACCACCACCCATAGATATTTGCGCGTAATTTTTTTTTATTATTCCTTGCATCTCCAATGCGTCACCAACCTTGGAAACCAAATCATGTCCTTAATTATGTTATGATTATTATTTTAGTTGCACTGGCTCACTCATCCTCCAAACCGGAACACAACAATAAAAACTATTGCTGTCTCGCGGTGTGACGAGATACGACGAGTGAGACTAAGTAAAATCATTTCTTGTTTAAATGAAGTTTAAACAGGGTAAATAAAAAATGCATCTGCTCTGTGCTCAAAGATACAAGATTCAAGGTTAACCGACCTCAAATTATATTAAAATAATCGAGCACTAAGCAATCATCCTTCTTACTAAAATAATTGAAAAAATTACGCCAAGTGAGAATTAGATCGGCGTGGCGAGTGTTCTGTACTATAGCGTTAATTTTGGGATTTTAAAATAGTATTTTAGTTTATGTCTTCCTGTTTCACTTGATAGGCGCTCTATATGAATCCGTATTTAATAAAAAAAACATGTCGGGAGTTAAGAAGAGGCGCTTGCTTCGTTTTCGTTTATTTTATTTAATAGAATATCTAATTATAATGTTTGGTTTAGAAATAACATAATTTATATTAAATTAATGTTTTTTTTAATATTGATGAGTGATCACGGCGGCCAATGTTATGGGAGACCAACCAACTATGCAGGACATATAACAGTGTACAATAGTTTGCCCAATTACAGGTGCACTCTCTATTGAGTCACTCTCATAATCCGAAGGGACGGCAAATTCGACATGGCCGGAAATAACAGCGCAGAACCGACAGCTTTTTACATGGTTTCCAAGGCATGGGAATACTTCCAACTTCCAGAACATCGGAATCTGTGGCCTTATATATCTCATCACTAGACCAATGAGGCAGTCAAACTTACTAATATTAGTTAGTTGATATATTAATAAATAAATTATTAAACTCATTTTCTTATTAATTAATTTGACTAGGTAAGGTGATTTTACTTTTTTTATTTGACATGACCCAAACATTTCGTTGATTTATAAAGAACCATGCCATTAACGTACGGATAGACTTGATAGCGATAACCTTTGATGGAAACGAAGGTTCCAGTTTACGAACGAATATTTCATATAATACTGATAATTATCTTATTGTTTTTAGGTACAAGAAAATTTCAAGAACAAGTATTCGTTACTTTCAAAATGTTAATATATCTTATGCTTCCCACACAAAAGGACTTATCTTCGGCTACATTGTACAAAGTATATTTATATTTTCAAATATAGTAAATGATTAATATTATTATATATTAAAATAACTCTTGATACGGAACCCTAACATAAAGTTCATCGACCGAGGAAACTATTTGGAAGTATTCTCGTTTCGCTCTATTTGACCGATCCGTGAAACTAACTTTAAACATACAATTAATTAAATTGATATTTGCCTTTTTTATGATATACCCAGGCGGAAGGGATAATAGGCCACCTGATGGTAAGTGGTCACCGTCACTCATAAACAATGTCGCTGTAAGAAATATTACCAATTCCTTGCATCGTCGAAGTGTCACCAAACCTTAGGAACTAAGAGGATATGTCCCATGCGCCTGTAGTTAGACTGGCTCACTCATTCTTCAAACTGGGGTTGTTTGGGGGTAGAATATCTGATGATTGGTTGGTACCTACCCAGATGGGCTCGCACAACGCCCTACCACCAAGTATCATCAACATGGTTTTAAGTGTTTCTTTAAACTTATCATAACATCCAAATATTGTATTATACATACACAATACTTAAATTTAATATTAAATATATTATACATTTTAAACCCAATAAACAGTATACTAAACTCGAGTGTTAATCAAATAAAATTGAGACCAACGGATTCACGGAACGGATTTTGTAAGTACGAAGTCGAAAAGTCAAAAGGTGATATATTTAAGACATGGAATAAATAAATAAATATTGGACAACGTCAAATACATTACTCTGACCCCAATGTAAGTAGCTAAAGCACTTGTGTTATGGAAAATCAGAAGTAACGACGGTACCACAAACACTCAGACCCAAGACAACATAGAAAACTAAACTCTTTCCACATCGACTCGGCCGGGAATCGAACCCGGGACCTCGGAATGGCGTACCCATGAAAACCGGTGTACACACTACTCGGCCACGAACGTAATAAAAAATAAAATTATGTATCCCTGATATTTACTACAATAATATATCCAACGTTGTTGGGCGTACTATAGTGTAATCGACTTAGTATTTATTGACTTCTAGGCAGAATATATAAAAAACAAATGTTGTTTACTGACATACTCTGTGATTAAAATTGTGAAAAAGATTAACTACTGTTTCTTGCAAGTTCTTCTCGGTATCTATTTTCCGAAACGGTGGTCGCTTTAAATTTAATTCAACAGTATAACATGATTCAAAAGTACTTTTACTTGAATAAAGAATATTTTTATTTTATTTTTTTAGTAACAGCCTGTAAATGTCTTTGACATTTAGTGAAACTCTTAACCTCTCCCTTTTGAGGTTTGAAGCTTATTCCACCACACTGCTCCAATGCGAGTTGGTGGATACACATGTGGCATAATTTCATTGAAATAACACACATGCAGGTATACTCACGAAGTTTTCCTTCACCGAGATGAATTATAAACACAAATTAGACACATGAAAAATTTAGTGGTTCTTGCCTGGGTTTTAACCCGCAAACATCGTATAATTTTTGGACATATTATAATTGTTCAGTAATTGTCCGATGTTCGATTGCCTGAATAAATTCCGGTCGTGTCAAATTTGCTGACCCCTAGGAACCCCTTCACAATAGTGAAGGAAAAGTGCGTTTCTATTACAACCATTTGATAGTATGTGACCGATTTCGGTCAACAGTAAATCAATCCTTAATACACATCGTAAGAATTCAATCTAGCTCAACACACCATCAGTTACTATACAACGAGACATAAATACTTTGAATTAACGTGTTACACTTTAACGGCCGGCTGAACCGGTGAAATTCAACACAACTTTCAAATACATTGTATTCAGTTAAACGTAAGCTACATACCGATAGGATCAGTGTTGACAGCGAGACTATTTGATTAAACGCGACGAGTGTTTAACGTAACCAGAGTCGGATTTAAAGGTCTTGAGGCCCTGTAGCAACAGAGGCGGAAGACATAATAATTATATTATAAATACATTACATTACATTACATTAGCAGCCTGTAAATTTCCCACTGCTGGGCTAAGACCTCCTCTCCTTTTGAAGAGAAGGTTTGGAGCATATTCCACCACGCTGCTCCAATGCGGGTTGGTGGAATACACATGTGGCAGAATTTCGTTGAAATTAGACACATGCAGGTTTCCTCACGATGTTTTCCTTCACCGCCGAGCACGAGATGAATTATAAACACAAATTAAGCACATGAAAATTCAGCGGTGCTTGCCTGGACTTGAACCCGAAATCATCGGTTTATTTCAATATCAATCAGTAAGATATCATTTATATACTTATATGGGTAACTTTTCAAACTTTAATTAGTAACATTAAAATCAAAATCAAAATATACTTTATTCAAGTAGGCTTTTACAAGCACTTTTGAATCGTCATTTAACAAACTATTTAAAGTAAAGCTACCACCGGTTCGGAATGTAGATTCTACCGAGAAGAACCGGCAAGAAACTCAGTAGTTACTCTTTTTCAATATCTAAAAATACATTCATGTTAGTTAAATACAATTATATATGTATGTTACGTCTCCTGCCTGGAAGTCAACAAGCATTAACTCCACGCTTTTTTATCATCAATATACTCTTTTATCGAATAATATGCCTTCTTTACCAATGTATTTTTTACAATTTACTTGAATCTATGAAACGGCAAAGTTAAAAATGTCTGCGGAATTTTATTATAGAAGCGGATACCTTGCCCCAAGAATGATTTATTGACTTTGCGTTCTATTCTATTCTGAATCTTGGCGTTATTATAAAATTGACTATGTTTTCATTTTTGTTAACTCGTCGGATCGATATCTGTTGTAGGGGTCTCGTGTGGAGGCCCCAGCGCTGTAGCCTCAGTAGTCCTCTAAATCCGGCCCTGATTGTGACGGAATTGTTCGTAAATTAGTTAAAATTTTCAATGGAAAGCTATGTTCGAGTTGCAGTGTGGTTATGTTCGGGCTAATAGTATTTGGGTAACGGCGATAAAGTCAAACTTTGCACATTTACCTAAGTTTAATGACACTCTATTTTATGTTGAATAAACGTCATAGTTTATCACTATTTAAGAAAGTTTTGTTGATTAGTTTTAATTTTCGTCTATGCTTTAATTTTTTTTCGAATCTGCCGTATGTTTTGTTTTAAAGGGACTGCTATACGGTGAGTAAATTGTGTTGTGGACGGGATATGAACTCGAGTTAAGTGTTCACCGCCCTTAATCATTGGCGTTGTAAGATATATTAACCATTCCTTGCATCGCCAAAGTGCCACCGACCTTGAGAACTAAGATGTTAAAAATGGAACACAGTAATACAAGCTTGACGGTAGAATTTATACTACCTATTGCTTAGTATATTCTCATTAGATAATATAAGATAAGTGGGTGGTACCTACTCAGGATTGCACTCAGTTCTATTACCAAAAAAACAGTTAAAATAAATTTAAAGTTGCCATTAAAAAAATAGAATAAGAAACTCAGTATTTACTCATTTTGTTTAATAATTAATTGTGTTTGTAAAGTCTATCGATTATTAAATAGATAAATAAAAAATAAGTTAATCTAAATTGCCCTTGGACGGTGAGTCGAACATCTTTGGTTGATTGGTTGACAAATCGCCGTTGAAAATCGTGACTTACTGTTGAAAAATGTTACTTTCTAATTAAATCAGTTACAGTGTGTTTTGTTAGAAGTAAACAAGCCGATTCAAACCCTGATAAACACAACTGAACTTTCATGTACTTAACTAGTATTTATAATTCAGTTTAGCGTTTAATTCAGCTATACATATGGGATACTACCTAAAGACTTGGCTTTGCAGGTGCAGAGTAAGGTTTTATATAAAACTTTGATATCATAGAAAACATCTCTATTGGTCGCCATATTTATCCAGAAACTTTTTTATTTTATGACATAGTTAGACGCACGAATGGGCCGCAATGGGAAAACATAATGATAAGTGGTCAACATCGCCCATAGGCAATGGCGCTGTCAGAAATATTAACAATTCCTAACGGGGCCCACGTGCCTCCAACCTTGGGAACTAAATAAATAAATATTGGCCAACATCACATCCATTACTCTGATCCCCATGTAAGTAGGTAAAGCACTTGTGTTATGGAAAATCAGAAGTAACGACGGTATCACAAACAACCATACCCAAGACAACATAGAAAACTAATGAACTTTTTCTACATCGACTCGGCCGGAAATCGAACCCGGGACCTCGGAGTGGCGTACCCCTGAAAACCGGTGTACACACTACTCGACCACGGAGGTCATCAACTAAGATGTTATGTTCCTTGTTTCTGTAGTTACACTGGCTTACTCGCCTTACTTTGGAATTCAACAATACGGAATACTAGTTTGGTGGTAGAATATCTGATAGGCTACTTACCCAGACGGGCTTGAACAAAACCTACACCAAGTGGGTAACCTATCTTCAACAATCATTATCACATTTAAAACAATTTACAAAAAAATATAATTAATTATACACCGAAAAATTAATTATAAATCTCTCCGTCTATTAGTAAAAACCGTATAAAACTTGAATTTGGTAGTTTTCGCGTTCAAACGCGGCGGGAAGACTTTTTTATAAGTTTTTTCTCAAACAATATTCAACATATTAACATACTATAATAGTAAATATAAAAACATATAATAACTAAAAACTAAAGTAATATGAACTAATTTCTGTATAATATTTGTATAACTAACGAATTATTATTTAATATATATAATATGTACATAAATTTCTTATATGTATCTGGCTCAGCTATATTACAGATCCTGTCATACATACGAAACTTTAACCATTTACGCAGTGCATGCCAACGGAGGCTCTCATAAGAAATATTTTTTCCCTATCGGCAGGCGGACGAGCGAATGGGTCACCTGATGGTAAGTGGTCACCACCGCCCATAGACAATGGCGTTGTAAGAAATATTAATCATTCCTTACATCACCAATGCGCCACCAATCTTGGGAACTAAGGTTACGTCCATTGTGCCTGTAGTTACACTGGCTCACTCACCCTTCAAACCGGAACACAACAATGCAACTGAAAGATTTTTTCAAATTGAACCAGCAGTTCCTGAGATTAGCGCGTTTCGATTTGCCTGTATGTTTGATACTGTCATTTCCAAATGCAGCAAAAAATATTAAAATATGGAAATAAATAGTTTACATAATTTTATTTCATAAACAGTTCATTCATTTTAATCTTTTTTGTGTTATAAAGTGTCTGTATGTATATTTTGTATAGTAATAATTTGTAGATTTCTATCCGACAGTATGACAAAATAGGACAAAGAAAATAAATTAAATTCATTTCGAAATGTACGCAAATAAGAAGTTAATTTAAATGTTAACATAATACAGTTTACTCGTTTAAGTTTTCATAATTCTTCGTTAATAAGTTTCTATAAATGGCAACTACGACGTCCGTGTTAAATCGTTTTGTAAATGTTTGCAAAACATTTGACTATCTACTCTGAAACCGGTGTGAAAATATTGACATACATTATTATATAAAATATGATTTTTATTATATTGATGAAGTTTTCAATATAACTATTAGGTTCCGTTTATATATTTTTAAATAATAATATAGTATTTGAGCTATGCATGGATTTTACGTCCACCTTAACCAATGATTGCGGGTTCAAACCCAATCAAGCAAACAAGTTTATAATTCATCTCTTGCTTTCACTGAAGGAAAACATCATTAGGAAACCTGCATGTATTTAATTTCAATTAAATTCTGCCACATGAGTATCCACCAACCCGATTTGGAGTGTGGTAGAATAATCTCTAAACCTTCTCCTTAAAGGTTTAGCCCACCAGGGAGACATTTACAGGCTGTTACGTTTTAATTTAGCTAGAAAGCATTCGTTTTCATAATAATTCTAGAGTTCTACTTCACAGTAATGTCCGCTGTCATGAATCAGAATAAGTCCTTGGGTAGAACGTACCGTGGGATCATTTTCACAAAGATATTTATTGCGGTTGATGTGCCGGATCCAACTCATCGCCTTAGGGTGTAAAAGCCTCAAAGTGTTTACAAAGTAGGTAATATCCTGTATTACTCTGGGCTGGTTAAAATAGTATATATATTTTTTTATTTATAGTGGTAAGTAAAATTCTAAGGCTCCCTATAAATGCACCATTACCTATTTCTCAATCATTTGCAATTGAGAAATTAATCTAACCTTAATATGTCAAAGTCACCAAGGGTTGACAAACTTTAGAGCAGGGCTCGCCCTTCATCATAACATATACAATATATATATATATATATATATACATAGAATTAATTTATTTAAAAAACTTAATTGACGTTTTTTATCACTATTGAGTTACTTACCAATTTTTCTCGGTAGAATTTGGTACACGGATCGGTGGTAGCTTTACATTTAAGAATATTTTGATTTAATTTGACTTTTAGTAGTAGGGTGTTGTGCCCGTCTGGGTAGACAGAGTCATGATATATTCTACAGCCAAGCAGCAATACATTGCATTGTTGTATTCCTGTTTGAAGGGTTTGTGAGCCAGTATAAATAGAGCCACAAGGGACATAATAACATCGTTCCTGAAGGTTGGTAGCGCATTGGAGATTGGACCATTTTCTATGGTCGTTTGAGGCCACTTATCATCAGCTGACTTATATAATAAAAAAAAACAACGGAATATCAATATTAATGATCGACTAAATAAATTAACCAGTTTATTGCAGTTGTTGTTGTTGTTGTGCACAAATGCTGTGCAACAGAGTAGAAATAATAAATAAAATATTAATTTCAGTACCGACTCTGAATCGTTAGGGTTTCATCGATTGTAAAAAATAATAATATTGCGTTTGATTTGGGATAATTACAAAATTGTCCATTTGACAGATTTAATGCCGTGACAGAGTCGATCATCGGCAGAGAGGTGAACTGTCCGCAATACATGAATTGCTTAAGAGATTATGATCTCTTAAGCAAGCAATATGAAGTGGCTAGTATTTACGGTTGCAGATGCCGCCTCGGCATCAGCCAATCAAAATGATTGAAAGTTGCCAGAAGATTGTAGTTGAAGTGTTACGTTCCACTAATGTACTTGGTGGTAGGGCTTTGTGCAAGCCCGTCTGGGTAGGTACCGCCCATTCATCAGCACCTCTCTACCGCCAAACAGCATTAGTCTGTATTGTTGATTTCCATGGATGAGTGAGCCAGCTGAACTTCAACATAGTGCGTAAAGTTTAATGATTAATATTTCTTACAACGCCCATCTATATAAGTAGAGTCTATATACGTCCAGTGACACATTTTTTTATTTATATACGTAACATTGACATCAGGAAGATTATTATAAAAGAAGTATTATTCAGCAAGTTTTGAATGAAATTCTGACATAAAGATATATAATTGATTGCTCCAAGAAAATAGTACTAGATCTTTAAATTCCTCTAGCGCCAGTGTATTTGGGTGATCTTTATATTTACCTATACCAAGTCGGGAAGGATACATAATATCTTATACATTTATAAATAAAACATCTTGCTATTAGATGTGAATTTCTCATCGTCACTGTCAAACTCTATAATAAGGAAAAGTTTGAAACATCCCATTTGAATATTTGTAATTACAAACAAACAAATTGGGTTAAAGTATTTTTTGAAGATATTTTGGATTGGTCGTATATATCCTCACTATATTTTTCTAAACCATACATGGAAAGTTTATTATCAGTTCTCCGTGCCCAGCTCTCACCCGACTCTCCTAGCCGTAAGCGTCACTGGGAGTAGGGTTCTGTATGCCCTGAGAACCTCTCTAGCTTGAAGGCCTATATAAATTAGTCAACCGTCTTAATGCTCACAAGCTCACAAACTCGTTTCAAGTATGTTTTAATTTTAAAGCCACGGCTAAAGATTTGTGCACTATAAAATTTTATAAATTACGCGCGGGCAAAGCCGCGGTTTGGGCTAGTATATTATATTAGTGAAATTTAGTAAAATTGTCTGCGTCTAAATCTCATTGTCTCTGAATAGATAATATTTGACAGTACACCAGAAAGCAACGTCAAAGCTTCCTTCCGGAGGACACTGTAGTAATAATTAGTATATAATATTTACATATGAACTTAAAAAGACTAAGACCTCAATAGTGATAATTACACAGATTCGTATATTTAGATTTCATTTAAAACGATTTTTTATTGGCAAAATGTTCGGAAGGTATTTATGCGAAAGTAACTCTGCCTGTCCGTTTGTTGCAATTTCACGGCCAATTTACTGAAACGATGTTGATGAAACTTGGTATTAAGTAAGCTTGATCTCCAAAGAGCTACTTAGCTCCAATGAAGGGCACAGGATTTTCTGCCTGACGAACGACCCGTGAAACGAGCGCCGCGGACGACAGTTGAAACGAGTGAAACTGCGAAGCGCAGCTTTTTGTCAAAAAATCAAAATCTACTTTATTCAAGTAGGCTTTTCCTTTAAACTATTTAAAGTAAAGCCTTGGGAAGGTATTTTTATGGATAATATTTGTGAATGCACACCGAAAAATTAACATAGAGGTATAGGATTGTCGCCCACCTGACTGTATATTGTTACCCGTTTCACTGCATTCAGGTATCCGTTGAAAATCAAATTCTATGCCAACGTGCAACATTGAATACTAAGCGGAATCCCAATTTTAGTTCCCCGTGCACGAAATTAAATAACTTCATTTAGCCTACACACTAGCTACGCGTCCCGGCTTTACACGGGTCACAATAAAGATCTATATACAACTTTTAGATTTATCAACAAACATAAAAATTGAAATTGTCATTTCTTTACTATAATATGCACGTATACATATATACATATTATATAGCTTCCTCGTAATACATTCAATGTCGGTCTGTCCGTTTTGTTGTAGTTCCCATGATTCAGGAAATATTATACGTTGTATTGTGACCGGAATATGAAGTAGAAATTCACGAGATCTGCATTTATTAAGTCTCTAATATCTTTCAATGTATCTAGTTAACAATTTAAAACCACCGATGAATTATATATCTAGTACAAGACTCGAGTAGTAATAAGTAAGAAAGAGCAATTATGTTTTATTCCATTTGTTACTAAAACACTTGGACCTTGGAGTTATAATGCAAAAAACTTCATTAAAAGTATAACAACTCGTCTTATTGTCTTCACTGATGGCGAGGCTGGTTTAGGTTTTGCCCAGAGGATCGGAATTGTGATTCAACGGGGTAATAAGATTAAGTAGAATAATGTTTATTCAGGACTAACATACATTGCAAACATAAATAATAATAAAATAAAAATACAAAAAAATAAAAACCATAGGAAAAATAACATTAACTGATGACTATAAGAAAACAACAAAAAAAAAACACAATAATTCTTGGTAGTATTTAATTGTTATTTGTATATAATTAAGACCTTAACGTTAACAATTATTATGTACAGATATATATATATATATAGATAGAAGTAGTATATATCAAATGATGATTATATACATAATTTTATATGTAATGTATTACACATTAACAAAAAGAGAGCGCGTGATCGCCGGCGACAGAAGGGTGGGTTTACATTTCGCGCCTTTTTGGTGCTTCGGACTTATTTCGGAGTTCGTTTTTTTTTGTTATTAATTTAATGTAATTAATGTTATTGATGATTGTTATATGTTATTATAAAGTCAAATAGTTATTTGTCTATTCTTTTTAAAAAGGATTTTTCACTTTTGGTCGGTAATAAGATAATATATATTTTTTTAATAATAATATTAGAGTTGTTTCCCAGCTGTCTGTCAGTGGCAGTTAATTTATTCATTTCAATATTCGTATTTCCTACATTTGAATACAAAGGGGAATTCACCTCATGTATATTTAGAAAAATTAATGCTTATCTATTGAAGAGGGATGTGTCTTTTGGGAAATATCTTTGCGTTACAATCGACGTACTTGTGTTTCGGTCGAATTGGGTGATGTCTTGTGGAAATATATTGAATACGTTAGTGTGGACATCGATGTGGACTTTAAGACTTGAGGGAAGATTTTTATCCACTGACAATGTTGGTATAACCCGGAATCAAATATTATATTAATCTCATTTTTACTTAGTTTTAGGATATACCTGTAGGGTAAGATTTGATTGTGTTTTTTTTTTGTTCGCTAATGTTTGTATGCAAGTTGATTTATACAGCCAAAACAAAAACAAAAACAGGTATCTTTTTATTAGTTGACCTAGCCATTGTGTTTGTTGTTAAAAAGGAATTACTTTTTAGATAATTGCAACTTGAATGAGATGATCGATCCAGACCATTTCAAGTAACGAAAATATATATTTTTATTATTGTATGATAGTTTAAAGAAGTTTATTTTCCAAAAAGAACAAAGTTCGCTTACAAAGGAAATTTTAAAATTATAACTACAATTAAGATATTACAAATAATAAACAGTAGTGATATCAAACAAGATCAGTGAAATCCTCTAATATATGGGTTCTTAATCGTTTTTTAAATATATTTAGAGATTTTGAATTTACAACACTTAGAGGCAAAGAGTTATATAGCTGTGCTCCTTCAAATGAAATAGTTTTAATGCCGTACTTGGTTCGAGTTTTAGGTGTTTCTAGTTTATATCTGTTCCTTGTGTGGTAAGAATGGGTTTTGGTTTTAAAGGTAATTTGAGAATGAGTAAGTTTTGTTAATATTTTTCGAATAAGTATACATAATTTATATTTATACATTTGTTTAATAGATAAAATTTTAGTTGTTTTATATAAATCTTTAGTAGGTGTATAATAATCCATATGAAATAAGACCTTGATAAGTTTATTTTGAGAGATCTGCAAATTTTTTATATGTGTTTTTGCCGCGTTGCCCCATATTTCTATAAGGTATTCTAATACTGGTTTTACTAAAGTATTGTAAATAATGTTTCGTACTCTTGGAGGAATACAACGTGCAGATTTACGTAAAGCTCCAGTAAGCGAAGTTATTTTGGAATCTATATGAGGTTTCCAAGTTAAATTTTTATCTAAAATTAATCCCAAGTATTTTTCATTATTTGACTGTTTGATAGTTTAATTGTTAAGTATCAATTAATTATGGGAAGGAATAGATTTATTTATGGCCGAAAAAATCGTATATGAGGTTTGTATGAAAGCTACAATTGTAAAACATATAATGAAAAAAAGCGATTTCATTTGCGCGCGTTTTTTAGAATAAAGATTTTTGAATTTGACTTTCGATTAATAAAATTGTAATGGCAGCTGTGCGGACGTTTTCTATCGTCAATATATGAGAAACGCTTTAACATTAGAGAATGAAAATTTGCTCCACCTATACCCTATCCTTTTAGGTCCTGGCAACAAATAAGTTCAAAATAAAAAAAGTATAAATTAAAGTTGTAACGGAAATTCCTCGGTTCAAATTTTAAAAATTATAACCTTACAAACGAAGTTTGATCAAATCAAATGTATTTTAATTCTAGAAAACTTTACAACAAAGCATTTTTGAATCCTCAATATTTTTACTCTACCATCGTATCGGAAAGTAGCCTCCAGCGAGAAGAAACGCCAAGAAACTCGCATAGTTGCTCTTTTAAATAACCAGATTCAAAATTATTGCTTAATCAGTCCTTAGTTGGAACCTGAGCTTAAATCCAGGCATCATTATCCAAAAGTATTCTTTTAACGAATAATAAGATTTAATGATATATTTTTTTATATTATTAAAATATTTTATTTAATTAAAATCTATTAATTTAATAGGTATCGATTATTATTTATTAAATATTAAAATAATAAGTACCTTTTTTTTTTTTTCTCGCTGGAAAAACGCGTTACTCGCTTCCCCCACGTGATGGAAAGTGTGGGGGGACTCCCCGGAGCCCTGGACGCCGAATGCGCCCAGGTACGCCGGGTTTACCCACTAAAAAACCAGCGGTACCCTCTCCGTCTTTCGGCGGGCGCCACGGGATCGCTTGCGCATGCTACCGTGACGCCCTGACGGTCGGCCCACCTATGCGGGCCTCCAGCACCTAGAGGGGGTTCTCGGGGTAAATAAATAATAATAAGTACCTGCTAAATAAAATAAATTCATTCATTATAATTATTAGTGACAACTACTCAATTTACTGTCAGTTTTAACTTGAAATATATTAATTTTATTTTTCGTATACGAACTTATTGCAAAAAGGTAATTTAATTTATAATGATTTGAATCATCCTGCTTTTCAAGGAATTAATAATATTCCTAATTAAATCTCGTATTACGCATAAAGTTTGCCCCAGATAGACAATAGCCGAAGGGGTTAGCTTTGGATCTGCGATTTTAACGTCGCTTGGCAGCCTTTACTACGTTTTTAGTTTTAGCGGCTGTAAAGTGATACTATTTAAGTCTCTGTATCTTTGTAATTTAATACATTTTAGACTAACAATGAGTAGGAAATATAATAATTTTTTATTAATAATTTTATTATAAATTTTAGGCCTGTTTATTTCTTTGCGAACCGGTGTTAGTTCAGGGTCAAATTTAAAGGTTTGCTTGATTAATTTGTGTTTATAATTCATCTCGTGCTCGGCGCTAAAGGAAAACACTGTGAGGAAACCTGATTGTGTCTAATTTTAACGAAATTCTACCACATGTAAATCCACCAACACGCATTGGAGCAGCGCGGTGGAATATTTTCCTAAACTTCTTCTAAAAAAGGGAGAGATGGTCTTAGCCCAGCAGTGGGAAAACAGGTTGTTATTATATATCTATTACGTTTTTAACTTTAAAATATTTGATAATTTTTTAACTACTAATAGTTAAATACCAAAAACATTGATTTTGATTTTATGATATGATATGATTTTAAATTGCACATTCTTAAAGTCCTTTTGTAAATTAATAATTAATATTTGGGCTCAGAATCGACGTGTTGTAATATAATTTTAAAAATGACGTATAAACTACACCCTTTCTAAATTCATCCTTGCGATGTGAAAAAAACAATTAAATTCGGATCCCGCAGGAATAACTTAATCCCTCCAATTTCTTAACACGTCAGATCTTAATTAACTTATTAGCCAAGCCCATAACCCAGGTAAATAGAATGAGCCTAATAGCTTAACCGGATTACTTGACCCATTTGAAGATTATACGGCCCGAATTGAGAAGAACAAAGTCAATTACTCTATTTACCTTTGTTTCTAGAATAAAGAATCGAATAAATAGCGATTACTTGGTAGGGCTTTCTGTAAAGGTGGGAAGGTGTTTATATTCTACCGCCAAACAGTAATCATACTCTGACTAGTTCGAAATTAGTGACGCCCTCACACGTAACCAATTCGATTTGAAATTATAATCGATTTTATTTAAGAAGAACTTTACAATCGATTTTATGAAGTATTTTTAGTATAAATATATTTTTTTTTCGTTTATTAGTTTTTTTATATATAGTAGGTATGTGAGTTTAAAAGTATATTTGATTTAAACTTGATTTACACTTTATTAACCACGCGTTTTAAAGTTAAATTTCACTAACGAGTGCAGTTACATTTTAAAGCAGCCGTCAAAAAATAAATAAATGAATCAACCGAGTTATTGTTCTTTAAACTTGGTTTGAACTTAAATTCCAAGATTTCGACTTAGTTCCATGCAAATAATCAATCTCAATATTAAAATTATAGATACTATTTTTATTTCGGTTGTTTTAAATAAATTTACAGAGAAAATACTTACATGTAACGAAATTATTTTATATGATCGATTTATCGTATTTCAAGGACTATATTTAGTCTGTGGTTGTTTGTTATGCACAGGACACTTCACTTCCCTTTGATTAAGTACGTCATTACTGTAGAACATTATTCCAAATAAAAACGGTAATTTATAGACAAGAGCTGTCAAAACGAAAATAAACGATTGGGTAGACTATAATATCGTTGTGTTCCTAGCTTAAAGTATGCGTGAACTAGTGTAACATAACTTACCTTCTATATCTTAGTTCCCAAGGTTGGTACTTGGTGGTGCCATGATGATGTATGGTTAACATTTCTCACAGTGCCAATGTCTACGGACGGTGGTAACCACTTACTAAAAGATGGTCCAGCCAGTCTGCCTAAATATCTTAACAAAAAAATAAATAAACGATAATATTGTAAATACTAAACTGACTTTGTTTACTTTTTTGTGTGTACGTTTGTTACGCTTTCACGTCTAAACTACAAAACCAATCATTCTGGAATTTTGCTTAAACGTTGTCATGATACAGAAGAGGATACATTGTATTTTTTTTTATTTTGGTATGATAACGATCACATCTGACGTAATCAGAACCATTTCTTACCGTATACAATTCTAGACGAATAGGGAAAATCCATCATGGACGCCTGGGAATGGAGGGGCCAGGCAGTGCCGGACTCTTAACGGCTAAAAACCCTATTCGTCGGCTCGATTTTTAAATTTTTTTAATATTTTATATAAATTTAAAGTATTTCTATTTAATTATATATTTCTGTTTAAATGTTATCATACGCTTTGTTTTTAATCATTTTTATTCATTTCTATTTCCTTCTTGACAATTTCAATTCAACATTATAAAAACTTTTCTCTATTTTTGCTGTTATTATGTTCTGTAGATTTTTTACCGTTATTCATAGTCGGGGCCTATGCCTGCAAATTCTCGCAGGTATTCTTCTCGTACTAACAGTCATTCCTATATGATGTACTGTTGCATCTCGTTCTGTGGTAAGTAACTTTTTATCTTTATGATGTTTTGTTTCTTTCCGTTACCGTTTCTGTTATTCTTGAGCAGTACGTTAAAAACTTTTCTCTGTTCTTACTGTGCATAATTTTTTCCGCGGTCTTTGAAGTTATTTCCATATCCAGCTCGCACTCTAGATCAAATCTTTCTTTACCGAAGATGGGGCATTCAAATAGGAGATGGTTAACGTTTTCATCCTTTCCTGGGTCACAGATACATGACGGGCTCTCTTTACACTTAAAGCGGTGTAGGTATTCCGAGAATCCACCATGGTCCATTAATGTTTGCGTCGTTAGGCGTGTGGCATCAAACTTTCGTACTACACGGTAGGCTGTTTTAACATTTGGGAAGAATATGTTCGTCACTGACGCCGTATCGCCTGTTGCGTATCTTGTATTCCATTCCTCGAGTATTTCCTCTCTTATACTTCGTTTATTATTTTACAAACAATATGGGGCACCGATCGTAGTCCGGTCGTCGTTTGGATTTTAGTGCGGCTTCCTTGGCCAGATGGTCAGCCCTTTCGTTACCTTTTAACCCTGCATATGCTTTGATCCAGAACAAAGTAACAACTTTGCCCTATAGAGATAAACTGTGGAGGTTTTCTCTGGCTTGTACAGCGAGTGGATGCAGGGAATTTGGGTTTTGAATGGTTTGCAGTGCCGCCATGGAGTCACTGTAAACGGCACATGTCGAAGTTCTGATTCTCCCAATTTCCTCAGTTGCCTTTTGGATGGCCAAAAGTTCCGCTTGGTATACCGTGCAGTACTGTGGTAGTTTCAGTTTGATTGCCTTGGTTTCAGTATCACCAGTCCAGATTGATACAGCTGCTCCCACTTTTCCCTCTATTTTACTCCCACCAGTATAGATGCGTATATCAAATTTGCTGTTTTGATCTTTTTCTTGCTGATTTGTTATACTCATAACTTCTGTTATTGCATACTTCATGGGATGTAGAGTTTCCAGTGCCGATAATCTTTGTTCGACTTCTCTGTCTGCTAATATCGGAAGGGGCTCTCCCTTTTTGGCCTTGTATAGTAAGGCCGCCTCCCGGACACGAAGGTCCAGCGGGAGTATACGGGCCAATGTGAGGGCCGAGTTCAGGGATACGGTTTTGTATGCTTTGCACAGTTTCTATGCTATACCACGTTGAACCGTTCCTAGCTGCTTAATTGTTCCTAGTTTTTGTGCTGCTGGTGCCCAGACACTGGCTGCATATAGTGTCACGGGTGCCACCGCTGCCAGGTATATCATCCAGGTTTCCGTCCCCAGCTCACCTTTGCCGACCGTGACAGCTGCTTATAGATTCCGATTGCTTTTCTGCACACCTCGGATACGTGCTTGTTGAAGGTGAGCTTGTTATCGATGGTGACGCCCAGTATCTTCATTGAGTCTGTCATGGCTATGTTTATCCCGCCCATGCTCAATTTAGGTGTGTCTTATTTCATCTTCCTCGTTATGACTATTGCACTCTTTTTTTGAGGTGCGAATTTAAGTTTATATTCGACTCCCCAATATTGAACATTTTCGATCGCTTTGTTCGCCTGTCCTTCCACTTCTTGTGCAGTCTCTCCATCGAAGACCAAGACGATGTCGTCCGCGAAAGCCTGGCAATAATATTCCTTTTCGGTAAGCTGTTTTAGGAGTGGGTCTAATAGTATATTCCAAAGTATAGGGCCTCCAATGGAGCCCTGCACACATCCCTTATTAGTACTCTTCGCGTATTCCTCTCCGGCATATCTAACTGTCACACGCCTGTTTGAGAGGTAGGTATCGAATACTCTTCTTAAATTTATTGAACACCTTTCCTCAGCCAGCTGGACTCTTATCGCTGGCCACCAGGCGCTGTCGAAGGCTCCCTCTATATCTTTCTTACGTACATGTTGCATTAAGGTATAGAGGGAGTCTTCAGTGCTCCTTTGTGGCATGAATCCGAACTGACGAGTACTAATCCCGAGTAACAGATGGAATTTTAGGCGTGTGACCAGTATTTTTTCATATATTTTGCCTAGGACCGGTAAGAGACCAACAGGTCTGAGTGACTTCGGGATCATATAATTGTCTTTACCAGGCTTTCGCAGCATATATTGCTGAACGAAGCAATTGCTTCATCAACATACATTGAAAATACTTGTATATGTCTTCTGTATGTATGTTTTACAAATTCTGCTATGAAACTAGAATATCCAAGTAATGAATGATGTATGTATGTATGTAAAGTGTGTATAAATAAAGAATATCATTTGTATTCGGTACTAAGCACAATATTGCAATACTTCACGACATACGGACGTTAGTTCCTGCTAGGTTTAAATTAATGGTACCCGTTTATTTTGGTAGGTTTTGTCTACTAATCTACTAGGATTAAATCCTTATTGAAATACTGCGTTTTTTCATGAAATGTTTGCGAACGAAAAAAATTGGATTAATATTTTAATAGGTGGTAGGGCTTTTGTACCACCCGATAATCAAATATTCTACCGCCAAACCACAATACCTAGTACTGTTGTGTTGTGTAGTGAGGTTGATCAGCCAGTATAACAGGCACATAGAGAATAATATCTTAATTCCCAAGGTTGGAAATACTAACCATTCCTAGCAGGAAAAGTTAGCATTTCTTATAGCATCAACCTATAGGTCCATCAAAAGCCACATTTGCCTGACAACATATTTTAAAAAATTAAAAAATAGAAAATCACGTCCAAGACATTTTTCATAAAGTTTATTTGTCAAATATATTTTATTTTCTCAATGCCAATGATAACTGACTAACATGAGGACAGGGTTTGAATAAAAAATTGGTTACATAAAGTTACATTATAAACTCAAATTAAGAACATTAGACTTATTGGCACTTGACGTATTTTAACACGCGAAATTCACGTGTTCTGGCCGTTGGGCCTGGACTCAATAAATTAATTTAATGATTGAAAACTTTAGTTCATTTTCGATTAAATTTTTAACGATTATATGACTTTACGTGACGTTTCAGACTTGCATCAAAATGCAAAAGGTTAACTCATATCAAATCACAGGTAATTTACAACTATTGTAACTCAACACGAAAAGGCCTACATAGACCGAATTTAAGAATTACCAAATGCGTAAAAATATTATAGACGTATTGAAATATTCTTGGAAATTTCATAGTCTGTTCCCAAAGGCAGTGAGTCCCGACAAAGCCGACTGGAGTGGTTCATTACTGTTTAACGTCGAACGAATCTTTTGTTTCAGGAGAACATACTCCTGAAACAAAAAGCCGTGTATTTCATTTAAACTCGCACACTGGTTGTTTCATTGAAAATAAGTTTAAACGCGTACTGTATTGTCTGTGGCGCTTATTGCCTTGCACTAACTAGATATATTATATTTGCTGGTTAATATATGTTTGATAAAAAAATTAATGTTAAAGTGTCATATGTGATTAATATGCTATCGGGTTTTATTCATTACCTAATTTGTCGAGTACAGTGCAGTGGTTTATATTGAAGATGATTAGATGCTGGGACTGACTGCAGTTGGGTGTATCTGTCTGTCATAAGATTATCAGTATCAGCCTAAAGTTAAAATGGCTTAGACCTGTGTATGATCTCTCTAAAATCTGTATTTAGTATGGACTCATCCATAAAATTCAAAATAAGTCACAATACATGAGCAAAATTGTTAAATATCACAAAATATAATGTTGGTAGCAGTAATTATATTGTACACTAGCTGCCTGCCCCGATTTCGTATAAATAAGAATCATACAAAAGCTTCAATGACTCCAATTTCCTACCTTGAAGTTGTAAAAAATATTTTTGGAGTAAATCTTTTTTAAGTGAACGTTTGTACCGCGAAAGGAGAAACTATGCTAAATGTCAAGAAAACCGACCTAAATTACCTTAGCTCATGTATAAACTGCTAAAGAATATATATTATATGTATACTACAAATAGGCAGACAACCTGATGTCAATAAATTTTAATTTAAAAGCGTTAAGAGTAATATATTTCCTAAAACAGTTTCGATTCTAAAAAAACTGCTGATTTCTACTTCTTTATTAACTTCTTTAGCAAAAGGACATCAATTAACAGCAAGACTCAACTATATCGCTACAGATTTTTCATTCAGTGCGACTAACGAATTTCTAATTTGGAAAAAAGTGATCTAATGTTTACGTTTATTGGGATGACTATTGAATACTTGATTCCGTGCAATTTGTTACTCGTTGTATTAAAAATGTGTTCCAATTCTATATATAAATGTTTAACCTAGACATTCGTTCCCTTGAAATGTAGTGCAGTTAAATTATAAACCTAATTTGTCTACCTTTAGCCAGTTCTGTTTTCCACGCACGCCCGACGAATTTGTTTTAACGCTCGCCGTATTTTCTTTGTCAATAGATTTTGTTTCTTTTCTATATTTATCTAGAAAATTGTTTAAGCAGTTTATTGCTTGATTTCGTTTGGTGAAGCTGTTATTTATTATAGGAGAACGTGTGGTTTTAATGTAACTGCTTATATTTTTTTAGTTATTAGCGTTACAGTTTCACCTGATGATTGTCACCACAAATTTTCTGTGAAAACTGAATTAGTATGGAGAAATTTTGAAAATCGACTTACGGTGATACTGCTACTGCTGTTAGAAGATCATAAGTGTCTTTCAACAAGGAATAATTTTAGATAGACTATCCAACAACATTTTACCATAGTAGGTATTATAACATAAGACTTTGATGCTGATTATTTTTAATAGAATACATGATATTTATATAGTAAGTAATAAGTATGGTTATCATGCTGGGCACGGCACAACTGGGCTTAGACCTCTTTTCCTTTTGGTGAGAACGTGGAGTTTGTTACCACCGAGTGGCTTCGACGTTTATAGGTTGACAAACATGTGGCAGAATTTCATTTGACACGTGCAAAATTTACGTAGTTCTCTATCACGAAGTAAATTATAACTCAATTGTTTTTGTGCGATTTAAACCCGCAAGCCTCTAGTAAAATCTTCGTGTTACAGCACCGGGTCATTTCGGTTGTTGCGCGCTTGCTCGTTTTTCTGTGATAATATATAGACCCCATTATTTTATTATATGTACAGATAAGAGCCTCGTTATTTGTTAGATTGATTGCATGCAATTAATGTCACGCTGCGGGAGAAAGGTCCCGCTTATAAATGAGATGATCTGAGTTTATCTCGTGCTCGGTTAGCTTGTTTTCATTCAACTCAAATGGTACTTGTTATTGTATGGTAATTATTACAAGTTTAAGACTGGTTTATTGGTCTATTGACTAGATATAAGGCCGTTTTTAAACCCCATGTCGGGCTGATAAAAAGGCATTGAGTTTTTCTATCTTCAAATTCTCAGTAACAGGTCAAAGTCTGGAAGTTGAAGGTGCGTGAACTCCTGTACCTCAGAAATCTCATAAAGCCGTTGGTCCTGCGCCTGAACTCTTCCCGGTCGAGTCCGATTTGCCGTCCCATCAGATTATGATATACCACCTGTATTTCTCACACACACACACACACACACACAATTCGTAAAGACACATAATACTTTAAAGTTCTGGGACCTATTTTAATTAATGGTCACACTAAGGATACTTTGTTTGTGATGTCAGATACAGTCTTATACCTTCATTGGTTAGTGTGCGTGGGTCAAATTTAGCACACACATTACTAACTTTAGTTATTTTTAATAAGGTTTTATATAACGCTGACATTAAAGGGTTAGCAAATGCAGTAGTAAAATATAAACGATTAAAATAAAAGAAAAAAAACTTCAAAGCAAGCGTTACGGCGTAACGTGCTTCAATTGTGTGTATAATTAATCTCTTGGAAATCAAATTGTGAAAATTGCGTTTGTAAGATTAAATTATGTCATATACCTAACCACTAGAAGTGGAGCAGCGTAGTGAAATACACTTCGAATTTTCTCTTTAACGTGAAGAGGTATTTGCCCAGCTATTATTACTTATTAAAAGCTCTTTGTACAAGTCTGGGTAGATATCATACCAAGCTGAAAAAGTCTGTGCAGTGTTGATCAGTTACCATCAGGTGGTAAACTTAATCTTCTGCCTAACGATACTCTAAAGTATATATTTATGGTTTCTCAATTGTCTGTCCTGCCAATCAATAGGTATGCCATCTAGGATAAGATATGATGAAATACTAAATAATAAATCAAATTCTTTGAAATGAAATTTAGGTGTGCCAAAAAGTTACTAATCATACACATAAATCAATTTACAAAATACCAGTATCCATCAATTATCATGTACCTAGAACATTTTAATGACATCAACACGAATGATTCTACCAGTAAACATCGATAGTCTGTATTTCTATTTTCCGGTTCGAAGGTGACCTGGTGATTACAAAGGCAAGGGATACAACGTTATAGAGCTCATATTTGCACAACATTACAACATTAACAGCCTGTAAATTTCCCACAGCTGGGACTATTCTGGGAAGAGACAAGATTTGGAGCATATTCCACCACTCTGCTTCAATGCACCCGCATGCTAAGTTTGCAACTATGCAAAGTTTTGCTGTTGGTGGTACAAAACGTACATTGTACCACCAACAGCAAAACTTATTATAATGTTAGCTACCACCCACGTATCGTATAAGTGGGTGGTAGATAGCGTTATAATCGTAACAGTCATCTCATATCACTTTATAACATAACCACGTTTTTCTTCTACGCGTTATCATATTTAACGTGTGGTTGATCATGGTTGCACAATTTCGGTGAAAACTGTGTAATGAGAGTTATTATACGTCTAGGAGTACCAGTAACCAATTTGCCAAATGAAACTCTAAAAATTAATTCAATATGTTGTTTACCCCTTTAAAGACGTATCACTTTGTATGTTACCCAAGTCAGATATTAATTTTAAGTGCTTAGTGATGGTGTAATTTTTCCAATATATAAATAAAAATAAATAAATAAAACAAACTTCAGTCACAAAGGTATAAATAGAAACGTATAAAATTGTCTGTATTCCTTAGTTTCGAAATTACTGTTTCTACATCAATTTATTGTTTTATTGAATTCCCGTTGGCGGAACTCTCCCCGCACACTTCTAACTTTTTAAATAACGTTTTCAATAACTAGCATCGTATCTTGTGAAATCTACTTTAGTTCAAGCGATATTATATATTCTACTGTTAAAGTGTTCTTATTGACACTTTATATATAAGTTACTTGAATTGTATTATTGTAGATCAAATAAAATCAGAGACTCACTTTGGGATAATTTAACAAAGTACTCAAACCTAGTGTTGCTATAATACTTGGTGGTGGGACTTCACAGTGGTGGGATTTTGTGGTGGCAGCGCTTTGTGCAAGCCCGTCTGGTTAGGTACCACCCACTGTCAGATATTCTACCGCCAAACAGCAGTACTCAATATTGTTGTGTTCCGGTTTGAAGGGTGAGTGAGCCAGTGTAACTACAGGCACAAGGGACATAACATCTTAGTTCCCAAAATTGGTGGCGCATTTGTGATATAAGGAAAAAGGAAAGTTAATATTTCTTACAGCTCCGTTCTCTATGGGCGGTGATGACCACTTACCATCAGGTCACCCATTTGCTCGTATGCCTACCGATATCATAAAAAAAAACTTAGTTTTAGCGCTTTATGCGAACCAGTCTGGGTAGGTTAGGTCCCTTGTGTATATAGTTACACTAGCTCACTCATGCTTCGAAGCGGAAGACAATAATACTAAATATTGAGCGACGAGTAGGTGGTACCTACCCAGAAGGGCTCTACGAAGCTCTACCACCAGGCTGGATATTGGGCCTAGTCTGTAAGCATTCTCAGTAAGCAATACCACCAATTAAACATTCATAATAATTATTCAAAGACAAAAAAAAGTTCTACTGAGTTTATTAGCACGTTATCCTAACGATAGAGGCTGCTATTGAAATTGATGGTTAATTTTCTATAATCAATTAGCAAACGAAATGCTTTTTTATTTTGATATGTTAAATTGTTTTCGGTACTTTAAATAAGAAAAATATTTGTTTTAAATAGCGCTAGACTCTAGGATCTCTGTTCACACTAATCAAATGTCTTACTATATTAATCTCGCAGGCGCTAAAATTATTAATATTGGTTTGTTTTCAGCTAAAATGAATGCCTATATAAGCATATAAAAACTCGAAAAAAGTATTGGGATATATTTGACTCTCATATATCGCAATCAAATAAACTGGCGTGCTGCTATTGCCTATAATTATAAAATTTTATATTTAAAACGGTACTAAATTTAAAAGCATTTATAGCTTAAGAGTAATTATAAATCACTATTAATTCTAGTTACAGGAAACCCCATGGTGTCCCTTAGTGTCGCTATTCAACAAAGTGGAATCGAGTTTTTATAGTTATTATGACCATTAGAGGTAACGTAACAAGTTTGTTCTTACTCAGTGTTCTCGATCGAAACTCACATCACTTACTATAAACCACACCAAGATCTATATACACAGATTAAATTAAGGTATATTCGGCTTCAACGATATATAGACAACTAAAAAAGAACTACATATACTTATTACTGACCTGTGAACATACTATAAGCTAAATCCAAAGTACTTATTGTATTTTATTCCAACCACAAGAAGAGATAAAAACAAACAGCTTCGACTTAAAGATGAGTGTTCATTATGGATTCGCAAAAAAAAGGCATTTTGAATGTCAGCGAAGCTATTATCAGAGCTTTGGAAGTAAAATTACTAGATTAGATTAGTTAAGCGGAATAGTTAAGGGGAATTTTATTATAAACTAGCTGTGCCCGCGACTTCGTGCGCGTTGTTTGAATTTAAGTTATTTGGATATTGTAGCGTGATTTTATTTTTATTCTATATATAATTCTCAAATAAAAGTCTAAGTTACTCCTTATAACATCCGCTGTCTGCCAGTGAAAGTCCCGTCGAAATCGATTTAGCCGTTCCAGAGTTTAGCCGGAACAAAAAGACAGACAGACAAAAATTGTAAAAAATGTTATTTTGGTATATGTACCGTGTATACATACATATGCATTTAGTAAAAATGGGTTATTTTAATATTACAAACAGACACTCCAATTTTATTATATGTATAGATATTTATCTATACATATAATAAATACATAATATATAAGACAAGTATTGTTTATAGCGCATAATATATCCGATATATTAGCTAATCGCATTGAATATATAAATGGTTTCGCAAACAGGTTTGTTTACCTTTACTCCTTCTTTGATTAGAAAAATATATACGCATCGTCAGCGTACTACAGAGCTTAAGGTAAGACTTTACGTAACGTCACAATTCGATTGCGAAACAACGCATACTGAATAAAAATTAATAGAATTTTGAAATTTAATATTAAATTCAGACAGATGGTAGTGGTAGATGGTACTTCTTGACAATTTGAATCGATAGACGGTGGCTCTCGAATTTACATCACTTAAAAGCCACGTGTCATTGACGTTTGAAGAAAAATATTCTTCCGTACTGACTGGACTAAAAAACTTATTTCGAGATAACTTTATAGTCATACTAAAACACACGTCTTTGTCCACGTGGTATTTGTGTTTCAAAAAATCTCATTCAACTAGTTCGAATTTAATTTTTAAACTATAGATAATAAACATTTAAATTTTATTAGCAAGCAGGGGTGAACTGTGGACACTGTTGGACTGCAACGCAAAAAATGTGTGATTGATACATTTCAACTTCTCTACCCCCAATTTTACCCCTTAGGGATAAATTAAAATAAAAGTAACTTATGTTCACAAGCTTACTTTTTAATATTTTTTATCAAAATAGGTTAGGGAGCACTTCCAGTCAACCTTAAACTACTTGGACGTATTAATAGTCTAAATTTTTATGTATTATTATTATTTCTCCACAGACGTGATGTTCGTGGCGTTGTTATATCATATAATTCAAAATTGTAATGTTATTTTTAAGTGCCTGCATTTTATTGCCAGGCTGCAAAACAATCAGATTTTTTGCCTGCAAATTGATGTCGTTTGCATTAAACTTTACGACCACGTCTCCGTTGACTTGGAGTTTGTTTTGGTTAAGTGATGTTGTTGTATTAGTCTATTAGTCGGGTTGGTAGTAATTAGTAACAAAAACTGTTGCACCTTCTCTATCAGGTCTGACTTACCACTTACCATGATTAATACGAGATCAATATTTTAATTAAATTAAACATTCCAGACAGTTTAGTAAAACTTTTTGGACCCTGTTTGTATTAAATTATACTTTTTAATTATGTTAGAGAGTGATATATTACGATGTATACAAAATTAAAGAGCCGTACGGACTAGATGTATGACGAGCCCAGTGGATAGATACTTAACTGACTATCAAAGGTTTTTAAATGTTTTTTTTTTGTGTCTAATTTTGATGTTACAATTCATCTCGGCCTCGATGTTTAAGAAAATATGAATTGAGGGATTTGGCTATTTGACTGGTTTTTAAAATCCATTTTATATTATTAAGTAGAGATTAAGGAACCCAATAAATGTTGTGTTTTTAATTCTAGTACATATTTGCTGAAAAATATCAAATTAAAAATTCCATATTTAAATAGCGCGCGACAACGCTACTTTGACAATATGGCGCTGCAATGGGGTCGGTGACGTCACTGCCTGTATTGTAATATGTGGCACATATTATAATCTCCTTACAGTAGGCAAACGAGGTTAACAAGCAAGTGACATCATCATAAACACGACCAATCAGAAGCTTTTTTTGTCACGTGACAAACGTTTAAAAAAATGCATTTTTATTTATAGATTTTTGAATGAATTAATAATTATTTTCAACTTTCGTTAATACGTAACCATTTTTAAACTCATAATATATACTGATTACAATAATTGTCACTTTATTTTTCGTATTATCAAATTGCCTATTGTGTTAGATGAAATTATACCACATGTGTTCTCACCCAGAGTTGTGGGAAAAATTGAAGTGACAATGTGGTGGAATAATCTCTTGAGCTTCTCCTACAGAGGACAACTTACTCAGCATTGGGTTATTTATTAAACTAAAAAAGTTACTAATAATCGAATAGATTGATTAATTGATGGATATTGGCACTGTAATAAATAATAACTATTCTTCACATCGCCAATGAGACAACCTTGGGAGTTAAGATGTTATGACATTGTGCCTGTGCTTACAATGGTTCGCTCACCTTTCAAACCGGAACACAATAATGCTAAGTATTACCTTAGAATATTTAACGAGAGGGTGATACTTAGACAGACGGGCTTGCAAAAAGCCATAACACCAAGTAAACATTACATAACATAATAAACATAATCAGCCTGTAAATTTCCCACTGCTGGGCTAAGGCCTCCTCTCCCGTTGAGGATAAGGTATGGAGCATATTCCACCACGCTGCTCCAATGCGGGTTGATGGAATACACATGTGGCAGAATTTCGTTGAAATTAGACACATGCAGGTTTCCTCACGATGTTTTCCTTCACCGCCGAGCACGAGATGAATTATAAACAAATTAAGCACATGTAAATTCAGTGGTGCCTGCCTGGGTTTGAACCCGAAATCATCGGTTAAGATGCACGCGTTCTAACCACTGGGCCAGTAAACATTAATAAACATAAAACAATACATGGCTCAGTAAACATTAATAAACATAAAACAATACATGTATATATAATAAGACGATATATGTTTTATAATTTCGTTGCTATATTTCTCCAAAGTAACTAAAGAATATCTTTCATCTATAAGCGCATCAGACATACTTTGTAATAAGAGATAAATATTAACGTCCTTTGATCTTTTAGGCATTTTTCACGTCGTATGCCGTTTACATTGTAAAAACGTCAACGAAATATTTAATAACAAAAAATGAAGCGTAAGATAAATAAATGTATATTAGTTATATTAAGAATCCAAACAATTTTAAAAACTTGTGATAACGAGGTCTGTTACAATTATTCTCAAAGGGACTTATCTGTAACGAGATTATCCCATTATTTTGCTGTTACTTACTTAGTACTTTACCTTTGAAACATTATTCGTTCGTCTATCATTGAAATAATACACATTTATTCAAAAACAATGACACTTATAATTGATCTAGTCCATGAATTATAAAAGATTTATTTTTTTGTAATTTACATACTACCCTCATCAAGCAAAAATCTTAATCATTTTTTAATAGTATAGTGCGTTAAGGCAATAGTGGCAAGGGGATACGATCGTACCGATGGAATTTGGGGCTAATTCGACAACTTTCTATAAACGGTTCTCCAGTCAATAAAAGCAGCTTTAGCAGTTTAACAATGAAGGTATTGATTGCTCTAAATCTACTACCGGCTCGGAAGGAAATACCTCGGCCTTGAGACTGAGAGAATAGATAGTGCACCTGTGTTTGCTCACACGCACACAGAGAACAATTCTCTAGTATACTCTGACTATTCAAAGTGCGCCAGAGAGTCCTATACATACTCCTTGATTTATACAGAGGAAACGGTTAATGCATTTTATCAGACATAAGGAAAAAATACATATATTTCATGGACCAGGAATCTTCACAGATGTAAGTAGAAGATCTAACTAATCTTTGACCACAATGAAAAGAAAGAACACGATGTACCTTTAACGAAATATTTAATTTAAAAACATTTTTTTTGTCGATCTTTATGAATATTAAACTTTTATTTAATATTTATATAAATATTTAAACTAAAATGAAAAATTTTAGTTCGAAAAAGTAATATATTATATTTTTATATAACTTTTTCATTATAGCTGACAAGAACGTGCCAGTCTAAAACTTTAATATAGTAAAAAAAATAGTCTTAAATTTCCAATTGGTAGAAAAATGGGTACCTTTCCAAGTTTCAAAATAATCTTTTGAGCTTCGTAACATATGGGACGTGTCGGATGTGTATGTAGTTGAATTTATTCCATACGATGTTTTCTTCGTCGAGTACAAAATAAACGATATAATATATTTGAATAAAAAAACTAAACGGTACATTCGAATTTGAACCTCGGACCACTGGTAATTCACGTATTTAATACCATCTAAAGTTTTGAAATGATGAGGTAGTTTTGATAGTTCTTATGCATAAAGCCGAGATGATCTTGTGGTTAAAACACTTTTAACTGATGATTGCGGATTCAAACCCAGGCAAGCACCATTAAATTTTCCTGTGCTTACTTTGTATTTATAATTCATCTCATTCGCAGTGGATCAGTGTGGTGGAATAAGCTCAAATGGCGAGGGAGCTTTGGGATATTTACAGGCTTGTGACCTTTTTTTTAATCTCGCTGGAAAAACGCGTTACGCGTTTCTCCCACTTTAAAGTGGAGGGGTTTGTGGGTTTCACCGTTGCCCTGGACGCCGAGTGCGCCCCGGTACACCGGAATACCCACATAAAAATCAGGGGCACCCTCTCCGTCTCTTCGACGAGCGCCACGGAATCGCTTTCGAATGCTACCGTGACGTCCTGATGGTCGGCCCGCCTATGCGGGCCCCCAATTCCTAGGGGGTATCCCCGGAGTAACAGGCTTATGACCTACTTTGTGCAATTAAATATTTAAATATTATAAAACAAAGTCTCTTTCTTCCTCTATCTATATCTCCGCTAATTTATTTTAAGCCACTTAACTGATTTTAATACGGCTTTCGATCACAGAAAGAATTCATATATTTCTTTTACAAAAAAATCTTTAGATAGAGAATATTTTCATTAATATATCTAAAAATAATTTAAGTAAAATAACTTGACACAAAAACGTTGTTCAAAACGAGTTACCATTTAACATGGTCAGCATCAACGGTTTACCGAGAAAAACGCGTGGGCGAACCGCCCACGACCGATGACAGTGTCGAGACCCTATTGAAGTGGCACTCCACCAGGAGTAAATTTGCAATAAAAAAAGAAAGAGTTGCAATTTTCTGATATCGTTTTGTCTCCTTTACTCATTGCTTTTAAAGTTAATTAATTAATCGGCACACTATTATATAACATATCTACTTTCTCACTCTAACACGAAACTATCTAAATCATACGTCATACTATACGAATATTTAAAGGAAGGAATTTGAAATAAAACTTCGTAGGACACATTTTAAGAGTAAATTTCAAACGCAGCGTTTATGTGGAATATTTCTGAAGTAAAAATATACCACTTCTGACACATCTACAAAAATTAAAGAGCGACATTATTTCAAGAGATTTTTATGAACAGTTTTGAAATCTTGAAATCAGAAATTTTGAAAATTATTTTATTTCATAACGTTAGCAAGAAAGAGCAGCCGTTGCTTTATATGAGTGTTACACGTACGAAGTCAGTACAGGAAGTTTGTCGATATACGATCGTAGATCGATTTGTTGGAAGGTATGTGCAAGTCTGTCTCGTCCTACTTACTTATAATATTTTGCCTCCAAACGACGTACTTTTAAAGTTGTAATCTAAATTAAGAGTGAGTGACCCAGTAACTACAACACTTCCGACACATCTACTTTAAAACTTAGACTTATTTAAAACAAAAATTAAAGACCAAATTATTCCAAGAGTTTCTTATGAGCAGTTTTGATTTGTCATCGATATAATAAAATTAGAAACTGCCACGGGTTTGGAATGTAGATTCTAGAGATAAATTTGCAAGACACATATTAGTTATTAAAGAATTAAAAAAAGGAGGAAGAATATATTATATAAAGTACGAGAAACTTCTTAGTTCCCAAGATTGGTGGGACAATGACGTTGTAAGAAATTGTTGATATTTCTAACATTGCCAATATTTATGTGGATCCCTTACAAGAGGCTCGTTTCCCTTACAAGAGGGTAGTCCGCCTAACTATTTAAAATACTACAAAAAAACCAGCGAGTTTTATAACATCAATAGAGGAACGGAGTCAGTACGTTGCGTTGGTATTTTGTTAGTCTGCAGCGTTTATTGCACTTTCAAACGGGACAGGAATTCGTAGCATTTGTCGTTAGACATCGAAAATCTGCCTTGAATTCCAATACGCTATACAAACCACTTACTTATTAATTATGGAGGGTTAGATGTTTATCTGTGATGTTATATGTTTATATAATCAGCTGTTTAAACAAATTTAAACTTAATTTAATTTTAGATGTAAATCCGCAATTATTATTGAAGTTTCATTTATTTATTAGAAATATCAAAACCTAAGGTAAGTTACCGTTAAAAACAATTACTAATATTTCCTACAACAACATTAACAGCCTGTACATTTCCCACTGCTGGGCTAACGCCTCCTGTCCCTTTGAGGAGAAGGTTTGGAGCATATTCCACCACACTGCTCCAATACAGGTTGATGGATACATATGTGGCAGAATTTCGTTGAATTTAGACACATGCAGGTTTCCTCGCGATGTTATGCTTCACCGCCGAGCACGAGATGAATTATAAACACAAATTAAGCACATGAAAATTCAGTGGTGTTTGCCTGGGTTTGAAACACTGGGCCATCTTAGCTCATATTTTTCATTCATTAATTTCCTAAAAATTTTAGGAAATTTTAATTTATCATTTGATAAGAAAATCAAGTCTTCAAAATTATAAGTATCATCTAACCTATTTATTAAAAAATTATAATTTAACAATCACAGCCTCCGTTTTCCATATTTGTCTTATGAATTCTTCATATAATCATCAAATAAATTAGAAACGTATGGAAACAATTCGACAACAGAATTAAATTCCTTAAAAATATATTAGAACACGTTTTAAAAAAAAATATATATAAAATAAAAATCCTCATCATCATCAGTCACTCGTAATCCACTGCTTGACATAGGTACATGTCTCTCCCAAAGTGCGCTGAAGCTCCAGGTTCTGAGGCTTCCGCATCTAATCGGGCCTTGCCATATTCCTCAGGTCATGGATCCATATGGGTGGATTGTGCCTCATGCGGTTGCCACTTAAGAATCGTCTGCTCCAATGGCCATCGGTCCTACGATATACGTGATAAGCTCACTGCCAATACTGTCTTCTAATCATATCCGATTCTTGAACTAATAATCTCATTTCAGATTTTATCTTTAACTTCATGGGCTTTTGGTTCTTTAACTTTGTTTTGGCAGATAAGACGAATTGGTTGAAACTTTCGAACATTGCGGTGTAGGCAAAGTAAGTACTTGAGCAAAGTTATGCAAATTGAAAAAAGCGGCCAAGAGTGCGTCGGATAAGCAAATAACAGGTTCCGTACCATTATCTATAAAAACGGCTAAAAATATCATGTCTGTTATATGGTAACCCTTAAGTATTTTTTGTATTCTGTTTTAGTTTTTATTGTTACAGCGGCAACAGAAATACATCATCTGTGAAAATTCAAACTATCTATCACGGTTGTTGATATACAGCCGGATAGACGGACAGCGGAGTCTTGGTGAAATTTAAAAATTTACAGGTGCTGTATAGGGAGAGCATAGGAGTTCAACATATGTTGTCGTTGGAAAATAGAAATAAATAGTCGTAAGAAAAGTTCATCAAGTAAAGGGTTGACAGTTGAAAACAAACAAAACTCACTTAGCCTGCTTAAAAAAAAGCATTTTTTTTAAATACCTTTACTTTTTATCAATGATTCTCATTTAAAGCTATATAATAAATGGCGCTATGTTTGGCAATCATGATTAACGCATCGACCCACCACCCCACATCGTATTGTGTAGGCGTACCTCCCACGCAACGTAGTTTATACGTAATGCTGCAAAGGTTAGACGGAGCCTTTTGTTGTTTGTACTATTGTTGTATTTTATTTAGTATGTTGTATATATTAATATATGACAAAAATCTATCTCTCTAAAATACACGTGATAAATATTCTATATCATGGACTTTTAATATTAGGAAAATATCATGATGTAAAAAAAAATACTTTTTACTTGGTAGTAGGGCTCTGTGCCAACCTGGGTTGGTACCACCGAGTCATAATTTATTATACCGGCCAGAAGTGTAGAGTAAGTGAGCCAGTGTAACTACAGACACAAGGGACATTGGTTATAATAAAAATATAATAATATTTTTATTTATTTAAAGTATCATCGACTCATTTTGTTAGTAATACTTAAATGTCTATCTTAGTACTTACCCTAAGGCTATCTAAAAAAAACATGAATCTTTAAAATTATATTACTATAGGAACAGTAAACAACATTGCACAAAACAAGAACTATACAAAATTTTTCCTTGACGCGAAGAGAAGTTAGCTTCTATAAAAAAATAAACTTCAAATACTTTTATATCTACAAATTACTAAAATTAAATCACATGTGAATATACTTTCATAAATAATGACCAAAGAGTAACTATTGACGTTATTATCGGTTCTTTTGAAATGATGGTAGCTTTAAATTTAATCAAATCGTATAAAATTACATTGAATGGGCTAAGACCTTATTTGAATATTTTGATTTTGATTTTTGTAGATTTAAAGTGTAATGTTTCTACATGTACGGTTATCAAATCAAATCAAAACAAAAATAATTTAAACAAGAACGCCTTTACAAGCACTTTTGAATCCTAATTCTACAGAATGTTACTAAGCGGTACGGAATGTAGATTCTGTTGAGAAAAATCGGCAATAAACTCAGTATTTACTCATTACCAACATTTCAAACATGTTATGTCAATGTTTTTTAACAAATGATTTAAATTTATGATTTGACAAAGTTAAAAATATGTACGGAATTTTATTATAGAAACGAATACCTTGCCCCAGGAAGGATATATTAAATTTGCCAAGTCGGATACATTGTGTTATAAGCTTACTTCTCGTGTTCATACAATGATTATTATCATTATATACAAAGTACTCGAGAACTCATAATCGTAGAACTCGAGACTCCGTTTGAGGAACACCCCAGTCTCGAGTTCTAAGATTATAAATAGACCGGACAGATCTCTTTTGTAAGATGATAACAGATTAAATAACTGTAACGTTACACCAACGTAATATGCCATAAAAACATAATACTACGAAAATAACCAAAATACATGAATATATAAAATAAAATATTTAATTTAATTTTATCACGATCATTTGAATTACTAATTTTTGAAGTGATAGCTTCTTGTCGGAGGTTTAATCGCTTCGTTACGTAACGCGTTACGGTGCCGGTCTTTCTCTTACGCATACGGCGCCGGTAAACAGGCTCTTCATCTCTCACTCTAAGTCTACTCATTCTTTTTTAAGTCATCACTTCTATCGGGCGTCCCGAGACGCACAAGCATTTCTTTTTTTTAATCGATTTTTTTATATAACACTAGACGTCGAAATGTCAACACAATAGTCTCAGTAAAGTTGAGATACTAAAGATCACAAATAGAGGCTTAACTATTTTTATGTAACGATTCTTAAATAAACGTTAAAGGGATTTTATCTGGAATTAAGCTTTAAACCTAAGTCTGCATCACGCTCTTTATTAAACGTTAAGGAAAAAACACTTTGGATTATTTACTTTTAGCTTTAAATTATTTTTTTCAAGTATTATCGTAAATCATTTAAAAATAACTTAGATTAAAATGAACGTTGCTATTGAGATTTAAAGTATTATTTATATTATGAGTTTTACTTTTTTAAACGTCATTGGCTTAGTTACCTGATATCGTTGTAAGTCCCGCGGAGATCTTGATTCGAATCCAGGGCCTAACCAATAAATAGTAACAAGGTGTTTTTGCAAATAAAATCTTAGTAGCAGTTAAATAAGCGGCGATTAATCCCGTTCCTCGGATAGTTTGTAAGTCCGTTGGTACTGTCCTCAATCTCTCTCCAATCGTATCGTATCAGGATTATATGAGATAGAGAGAGACAGAGAATAAGGATCATATAACACTTTTATATAGCAGTATAATATCATTAACATATAATGATAGTAACATTTTCATGCTCGGTGGGCTTTGTGCAAGCCTATCTAGGTAGGTACCACCCACTTATCAAATGTCCTACCACTAAACAGTAGGATGAATATTGTATTCCGGTTTGAAGAGTGAGTGTGCTAGTGTAACTTCAGGGCGGTGGTGAACACTCACCATCATTGGTCCATTTGCTCGTTCGCCTATAAAATATATACCACGACCAAAATCACGATCACTGACTTTGGAGCCAGTGACTTTTAAATTTATTGCTATTTCTAATAAGGTAACAATATTTAAATTACATAAGAATTACTAACATTAAATACTTACCACAAATAAAAACTTTAAAATAGTGACTGAACAAATCACGACCGCGTGGAATGGTAGCAAGAATGCCAGCAACGTTACCCCGTTCGTTTCATTTCTAATTCCTTTTGGATTCATTTAATATAACTTCAATTACACCGCTATCTGTTTTTACTTTTGTAAATTATACCAAGCAGATGTTGCACGTGGCTGAATACTTTTTTCCTTTGTTTTAGCATTTCTGTAGACTTGCTTATGTGTAATTCAATTCATGTTTAGTTTTATATTAGTACTATACTTAGTGGTAGATCTAGGTATGTCCCACTCATCAGATATTCTGCCGTCAAACGGTAATGCTTAGTATTGTTGTGCTTCGATTTGAAGGGTGAGTAAGCCAGTGTAACTACAGGCACAAGACATAACATTAGTTCTCAAGGTTGATAGCGCATTGGTGATGTAAGGTAAGGAATAATTCCGGGCAGTTCTGAACTTTTAACAAATCTCATTCACGTTCTATTGTGTAAAAAATATATTGTAATTCGTTAATTTTCATGCGGATTACATATATATGATTGTGTATAATATTAATATATGTACATTTTTTGATTGATGAAAAATATAACTACTGAGTTTCTTATCAGTCTTCTCGGTAGAATCTACATTCAGAACTGGTAGTTTTTCATATTAACCTTTCTATCTATAAAGATTAAATAACTATTTTTAGTTACTTTAAATATATTTTGATTTTGACCTACATTGACGCTGCTAAAAACCACTCCATACACTAATGCACTGCCAATCATAAGTGTATGTGAGTGTAATTACACTGACTCACTCTCTCTCTTAAACCGAAGCAATATAGATCATTAAATTGGGGAATACAACTCAATAATATAACACTTTGTAAAAATCTTAAAACATTCGTTTTCTTATTCAATTAAATGAACATGATGATGTGGTAACTCAGGGTATGAAACTGTTCATTCCGTATTCTGCGGTCCCCATTGGTGGCAAGTCCCAGCCCTGGTTTGGTCGTTTCTGCAAAACGGCTTCACTCCGAAAACCATGCCACCTTTCTGTTCTCCTGCTCGTTTGCCACCTCTAACATAAAAACAAAAAAAAACATTATAAGAAAACTACCTAACATATAACTATACCATTACAAGTAGTAACAGTATTTCAAATGAATTAAAAAATAAGTACCAATAAAGCATAATTATTTATTATTTGAAGATCTTTAATAAGTAACACGTCCTATTTGTTTCGGTTCGGAAAATAAATCTATCGCCTTCACCAAAGACAAGATTAACAAACCTTTATGTGATAAATATGTTAATATATTTAATTTATTTTAATTTATTATATAAATTTGTTAATATAAGGTGTAGTAGCTCTGCTATATCCAAACAATTCTTGATTAGTAAATGTTTATTTTTAAACTAAACAAAATTTTTTACATTACTTTATACTTACTTATTTTTATTTTCTAAATTGCATCTTTGTTTTTTCATCCAAGCGTTATTTTTCACGAATTTATTATGAACTATGCGGTCATTGGTCGAAAGATAATATTGGACTATTTGCCGCAATCTTTACAAGTAAATTTATATTTACAGTCAAGACTTTGATCCATGTTGATGAGAAAATGTCGTATAGGTCTTATAGCTGGCGTTCTCCTGTTCCGTGATGTCTAACAAAAGGAATTCTATTGTAGTAACGGCTGTAGAGAGACACGCTGAACTTTACATAATAAAATTGTATTAGGTTTTGAAATAAGCTGTGTAATATTCTTCGAAAAAACTAAAGACCTCCAGTTAATTTATACTAATATTATAAATTTAAAGAGTTTATTTGTTTGTTTGGGTATAAGCGCTAATCTTAGAAATAATGGGTCCTTCTCAGAGTTCCAAGTGGAATAAAACAAATCTACGTATTGCCACATTAGACGGGCTTGCATAAATTGAATAAATAGCAAACACATAACATTAGTAACGCAAAATAAAATTATAGCATTTTTCATGGCATAGGTAGCAATCGTGGCTCACTTTTGGATAGTGACCAATGGATATGGATGGACATTGCAACACCAGGGGGTTCGCTGTTGCATTGCCGGCCTTTAAGGAATGTGTAGGCTCTTTGTTCTTGGTTTAGCTGTTCTTCAAGGTTCCTAAGTCGCATTGGTTCAGGAAAACCACAATAGGAAGCAAGGTCTACAAAAATGTGTGAGGCAGAAAATTCCTTAAATATGGCGCTGTTGTGGATTTTCGGAAATATAGAAGGTGAGATTGAAACTTTGCTTTCGGACACTATGTCCGAAGTTGAAATTCAGCGGCCGTTATTAATCCAAACAATTCCTCGGAAAAAAGAAAAATGCTGTTGAAGATGCAGAGTGATCAAATTCTAAACCATCTTTTCTAAGAGAAGAGGCCTTTGATTACTTTTTAATAATTTAAAATCTTTAATAAAAAAAATTTTTAATGCCTTCATAACTATTTTTATTTGGTTCAACATGAGCAAAGCTGCGCACAGCCGTCTGTTGATTTGTAAAAGAAATCTAATATTGACTCTAAGACTTATTGATGGACTGTTTCCTGATCCTTTTATCGTTTGGATCAATATCTGAGTTAGCACAAAGGATTTCTCGATGAACTTCACATAGTGGTTTCAATTATAAAGGATAATTTTATTACAACTTAAATGCTATTGATTTCAGTTGTTAGAACAAGTAAAGTTAATCAAACGCCAGACGAGCATCACTAAATACATTTCACATTTGTCTTGTAAAGCATTTATAATGAACTAGTGGGAATCCTTCGAAACTTCGCGTTCATTCAAAAGATTTTTTAGGAATTTCTAAACATATGACAGGTTTTGTTTTCATTTAATTTCATTGTATACTGCAAGTCACTCATCTATGTACAATTGGCTCCAAAATGATGAAACCTTTTTTGAATGAATTTTTTAATGTCAAATAGTATACATCAGTTCAGTTAGAATTGGAGTTTGTTGATAACAATGTACTTTAATTTTGTTTACGTTTGTCATTTTTTTTCGTATACAGCCATGATAGTACCGCTCTCTAACCGGCCAGTAACTGTTTTCCACTCTCTAAAATTAATGCTTTGTTAAATCGTAACAATTTAGTAAATTGCAATCAAGAATCCTCTTTATTTTTCTGCACATATACCGCCGGGGCTCTTCAAAATGAGACCATAACCGATTATATATGTGCAGCTACCATCCCATAATCACTGGGATAAAAATCGGCTTACGTTATTAATATATAAAATTCCATACTGTCGTTTCAGAAAACACAACAAGAAAATCTCCATATTTCGAGTGAAATTTTACAAGACTTGTATCTTTCCGCATTGGAACTGCATGGAATTAGCTCCGCACAATATCTTCAAGAGGACAGATCTCAGAAAATTTACTCTTGCTACTAATTCCACGTGATGAATTACACACCATAAGAATATATTGAAACCATTTTTATTTCCATAAGAACTTTTCACATAAGTAAGTTTAAAATTGGTCACAGTGCTCAGTTCTTTGAACGAAAGTGACTTATCAGGTAACAGTACGAATCACATTCGAACCGTATTTATTCTCAAATTAAAGAATTCGACGACACACGAAATAACGATTTACTGTTATATGCTAATTTGATGCTTACTAACTTTAAGACTTATAATTATTGTATTCAGTATCGCTTGTCGACAAAGAACCAGTTTTACATTTCGAATTAACGGATGAGTTGATACTATGTGACCCGGTACTAGGGATGAGTGAGCCAGTTTAATTGCAAGCGTTACAACCGAACTCATATAGTTGTGAGCTCATTAAAGTTATATGAATAAAATTGCCTTAACATTCACATTACCTACATAAATCATAGTAAATATAGTGATGTAGTTTCGTATGTAGCTTTATATTTAATTAAATATATATAATATGACGATTCGAAAGTGTTTTTATGAGTTTATTCGAATAAAGAGTGATTTTTATTATATATATTTTCCTTCTCGGTCGAATCTATATTCCGAACTCATTGTCTTTTTTTATAAAATTATTACAAATCGAATGTGTTTGTGAGAGACTAGTTGAATAAAGTATATATTTATTTCGACCTTTACACTGCGTTGTCATCCATATTTTTTTTGTAATTATACTGGCTCACTCACACTTCAAACGAAGTAATACAGGGCATTATATTAGTGAATACAATCTAATAATAATTTTAAAAAAACTATTACATTTTAGTTTAACTTTATGTTAAGCTTATTGTATTTAAGACATTATACACGAATATATTTTTCTACCATTTTTATAATGGAGACAAAATGGTGGAAGTTTTTTTAAGGAAAATTTTGGCCCAATAGATTCCAACTGAAGGGCTTAATTTTTACGACGCCCTTACTACGTTAATAATTATTTAAATACGTTGGTGACATAAATTGTAAATTAATAATCTGTCCCACAGATAAGTGTTATCATAGTTTATGAGTTATAATCATACGGCACCCTTATTACTCTTTATCGAAATATTAACATCAATATATCTTTTGAAGGCTTGTTCGGGACACTGGGTGATTTAATTATTTTTAAGTAATTATTAATGTAATTTTACAAAATCAAAATATTCTTTATTAACGTGTTCTCAGAAAAGCAATGCGTTGAATTAAATTACAGGCTGTTACTTAACTTAGAATCAAAATCAAAATATTCTTTATTCAAATAGGCTTATAAAAACACGTTTGAATCGTCATGTTACACTGTTGAATTAAATTTAAAGCTACCACCGAAAGTAGATTCTACCGAGAGGAACCGGCAAGTTACTCAGTAGTTACTCTTTGCCACCATTTTAATTACACTTACAGAGTTTGTCAGTGATTAATACTATAAGTAATAATAATTATTCCTCATATCACCAATGCTCTATCAACTTTGGGAACCATACCATTCATAATCGGTAAATCTTAGGTTTAACTGGAAAATGTTAAGATTTACCTTAATTCGAGCTTTTACAGTAACATATACACTATTTTAAAATTAATTACGTATTATACATAAATAGAGCATATATATGACCACCTGATGATCACCTGATTAATGGTCACCACTACCCATAGATACCTTGCTGGTGTATAAATATAAACCATCCACTATATCATCAATGCACCATCATCATTGGGACACTGGCACACTGGGACACAGGAACACAATAATATTAAACATTGTGTTCCGATTTGATAGACGGGATTAAATACAGCTATACGACAAAGTATTTTTTTTATAATTATTAAGTGTAATTTTACATAATATAGGGTTTCATAATTATATTATTAATAAAATTATACATATATATATATTACAAGGCATGTAAGACAATTTTATTAAATTAAAATTAAACACAAAACTTCATATTTTTTTCAAATTATATTTAAAAGAATGAAATCGAACATATTCTGAGTTATATTTATATTTTATAAACAATAGGAATGATGAATGCTTAACTTTAGTTAAAGATAACCACTCGTTCCTCCTTAGCATGAGTACATTAAATAAAAGTATTAGACAAATATTCTAACTCGATAAATAAAGAGCTAAGTGATTTTCAAATCTATATTTAAAAATGAGCACGCCTTTTTTGTGTTATTTAATCTTATTCCACCACGCCACTTCAAGGCGGATTAGTGGAATACACATGAGACAGATTTGCATCCGACACATGGAACCTCGAGATGTTTGTTTTCAGCGCCGAACACGACATGAATTATAAACACATATTAAGCATAGACATTACAGCTTTCCTGAGTTTGAACCCGTAATCTACGGTTAAGATGTGGTCTAACCACTGGACCAAATCGATTCGATATATAAAGATTAACACTGTGTCAAATAAATTTAACAAAAAGTTAAGTGTGTCTTATTTCTAAAAGATGGAGACACGATACGTCAAAGCTGATTTTTACTGTTGAAATTATAAATATCTTCAAACATCTAACACCACATTTTCATGTATCTATTATAGTGTTCGTGGCAATCATATTAAATCAAATCAAATCAAAATATACTTTATTCAAGTAGGCTTTTATAAGCACTTTTGAATCGTCATTTAACAAAATATTTAAAGTAAAGCTACCACCGGTTCGGAATGCAGACTCTACCGAGAAGAACCGGTAAGAAATTCAGTAGTAGATTCTGAAAAAATAGTAGATATATTTTAATATTCCTTATTAATTGAAATCGTTCTATAACTATTATATAAAAAAAATATCCCACTGAGTTTCTTTGGAGGTGTTTCTCTCAGAACCAGTGGTAGAATTTAGAACAACAATAAGAAATTGTAATAACTGCAGGTTAAATTAAAATATTTAAATTCATCAATTAGTGGGTTTACTTGAATCCGAAAAACGAACAAAAACGAAATTTTCTCTTCATAAAAAATCACCAGTGAATTCATCTGTCAAACCTTCTTTTTTTTAAGTCGGTATAAACGATTTTCATATTTTAAATGTCCACGCAAACAAAGTTGCGGGCAAAGTTCGTACCTCGATAAATTCATTCAGTTCAACAAGTAAGGCGGATCAGCCCCCGCCTATGGGTGGCGCCTATAAAAGAGAACTCCGCTTTGAGTTCGCAGTTAGTGACGAACGGGAGGCTATGCTACGCAACTGCTGAAAGCTCAACGCAACGTTAACGACAAGTTTGAGCAAGTGAGTATTTATTTATTTTACCTTTAAAAATATTTCACTTTTTCAAATAACGGGACATAATTACGGTGAAACTTTAAGCTTTCTTGAAAAGCTTTTGTATTATAATAACGAGTATTTATTATTAGTTTTATAAAAATAACAAATTTAATTTTTAGTGAATAGTATATTTTTTTTAACGTAGAATTAAAAGTTTAATTTTTTTTATACCTCAAGTAATTTAAAGCATTTTTTTATTAACTCTATTAATAATACTTTGAGCCCTTTAACACAGAAACAGTTAATAAAGTTTAGTGGCACCATTATTAAAACGGTTTTAATTAACTAATGAACTTCGTTTCACTATCTAGAAAAATCTTCATTTTATTAATTTATAAGCCTACTGTAGTTCGCCTACAGGTTTATCTTTAAAAAAAAAAGTTAAATTCTTATTTTAAAGTGCATTCTACGTCATAATCCTAGTCTACACTGTAGCGTGTTCGTAGCACTCCTTAAGCGCAAAGCAAAATATATACACATAAAAATATGTATTTTTAATAAGGTTTTCTTAATAATGATGAGTTAAATTATCTTATATTTTTTTTGGAAATCCCGTGAAACAAACTTATTCGTAGCAGCTACGTAGCTAGTTCTACGTGGTCAAGTTAAATTCAAAACGCCCTTATAATTATTATTTATCTTATGTACTTTTTACATCATATGTTTTGTCAAATATTGAATATAAATAATTTATAAGATAATGAATATATGTCGAAAATATTTTAAACGTCATTTCATAAAAGCCTTAAAGTATTAACGATATAATGAATATTTACAAGATAAAATCTAGAAAAAATAAACTAATATATTTAAAAAATACTCATTACACTATTTCAAATATGTATATATTTATATACATGATCATAAAATATAAAAAAAAACAACCAAATATATAATCATTTCTTAACTTTTTAACGTTTATATAAATATCAAACGCCTAATTACAATGCTTACCTTAACTTAACAGATTTGTTTAGCAAAGTTTATTAAAACAATCCAAGCGAATAAACATTAAACTTCATTCCTAAAATAACTAGAAAGTGGTAAATTATTAAGTTTTAATTAATTAATTCGCATTAATGTCAATTATAAGATGTCTTGTGAGCTTTTTAACTAATTAAAAACAAATCTCACCAGGGTGTATAATTTCAAGTTTGATAGCAAAATAAATATAACTTAATTTAAATCACCACGATTAAAGAGTACCCATATCTGGAAACAAAGTATACGTCATATTTTAGATATATGAACTTCACATACCCTTGACATACAAAATAAATTTAAAAAAAACTTATTGCTTTTCAGTACATTGTAATTAACTAAATATATAATTATGTTCGATGTTCAAATTATTAATTATTTTGTTAGACTACGTTATCATTTAACAACATATGATTTATGATTTATTTGTTAGTGAGAGTGTTAAAAAATTCACTGTAAGATTTGATTTTACGTAAATCAAGGCTACACGGGAGTGAATAAAATAATATAAATAATATCGTTTTACATAGGAATAAATTGATTATAAGCTAAGAAATCTTCATAACTTTGAAAAATATGTATGAATGTGTGTGTGTGTGTAAAATGGTACGATTTGTTACTTCATACGATGCGGTTTAATTATATCTTTTTAAATTGTTTTGTCAAAGAGATTACGTAAAAATTTGTTATAAATCGCTGTAAGTTTGTGTCGGACGAATTGCAACAGAATTTTCAGCATAGTTTGAGCTTGACTTAGGAAAGTTTCACAGTCTAAAGGATTGAACGGAACGTATTTAGAGAAAATAATATCCATGCAATGAATTTGGTGACGTGTTTTTGCAAAGCCTTACTGAAAAAAATTCGTATTCATTATACATAAAATTTATATCAGACGATACACCGGAGAGTTTTATTATTTTATATTTTTCAATAAATTACTGCGCTTCACAGTATCAACCGATTCAAATTAAGACTTTTGTTGTGAAGCGTGAATTTTATATTCACCTAAATATTTAGTTTGCTTATTATATATGTAAAGATAATATGTTATCTGAAAGACCCTCTTGTCTGTCTTATAGAATAGTTTCGAAAACGTTGATATTTTTGGAACTTAAAGCTTTGAAGCTCAGTGTAAGTTAGGTTACATGTTCTTAAATAACTAAAAGTCTCGTGCTCGAAATATCTTGTCTATATCTGACACGGGTATGAATTGGAAACCTTTTAACAGATAAATGTTTAAATACAGTTAATATATGTTTAAATACAGTTAATATTGTGATGCGTCATAAACCATACTCAAATATGACCTTAAAGATTTAAGTACTCCTTAACCTTTCAAATGTTGGAAAAATCAATTCAATTCAAGTCAATTAACGTCAGTTACTTTTCAAATCAAATCACATTAAACGCTTACGAATATCACATAATTAAAATCGTTGACAATAAATTGTTCAGAAACATTACAAATTCGCGTATCGTATAGTTTTCAGGTATGAGTTAATTTCAAACGAAATATATAATAATTTTACATCGAAATGTAACTCATGATAAAAGACAACGAAATTAATCATACAAATTCTAGCCTTATACATTGAATGTCACTTTATTAACGTTTTAAATAAAGTTTAATTTTTGCATATAATAATCATAATTATAAAAGTTTATTCTTTGAAACTCAAACTCAAATTCCTTTATTCAACATAGAAGCATTACACTTACTTATTGATGGTCAAATTAAACAGTACCACCGGTTCGGAAAAAGGAACACCCAGACCTGAGAAAGAAAAAGAAACTCAGCGGGTCTTTTTTTTGTCAAATTAATTACATACATAATTGTATATGAATAGAAACAGCCAGGAGGCGATCGTTTCATTCCCAAGGTGTGCTATCAAACATAAACTCACTAATTGTATAGTAACCTTTCACCACAAGCGTTCCTTAACATTTTTTTTTAATTTGGCAACAGAAGCATTTTGAACGCTTTCTGGGCTCCTGTTATAGAAGCGTATACATTGCCCCACAAAAGAGTTACTGACTCAATGCAGTCGAGTAACAGGAGTAACAAGATTGTGTTTGTTCCTTGTACCAATGTTATGAGAATCACATTTTCTCATAAAAACATTAATATTTTTCCGTACATACAAAACATTACAGAATATATATTGAGAATCAACAGTTAATATCTTAATTTCCTTAAATTTATATCTTAATGATTCTTTGGCTCCTAGGTTATAGATTGCACGAATAGCCCTCTTCTACAGCACAAATATAGTATGGATAGCGGCTGCGTTACCCCAAAGCATAATACCGTAGGACATTATACTGTGAAAGTAACTGAAATAAACTAGGCGAGCCGTATCAGCATCGGTAAATAATCTAATTTTTTTGACCGCAAATGCCGCAGAACTCAGTCTACCGGCCAATCCGTTTATATGGGGGAGCCACTGTAACTTGGCATCAAGAGTAAGGCCAAGAAATTCAATTGTTTCAACTAGATCCATCGATTCCCCATAGACAAGTACATCGGGTTTTACATTTTGCACGTTTGGTGTGCTAAATTTTACAATTTCAGTTTTTTTATTACTCAGCCTAAGACTATTTACGCTAAACCAGCGTACTATTGACATAGACATAGCATTGTTTACATCGTCATATTGTACCTGTTTCGTATTAATTTTAAAAACCAAAGAGGTATCATCAGCAAACAATACTATATCATGTTTGTTCCCAACAAGAAAGGGCAAGTCATTTATGTATATGAGGAATAGAAAAGGTCCAAGAATTGATCCTTGTGGGACCCCCATACCGACTGAGACCCCAGGAGGCCTTGTCCCTTTAACGTCAATCCTCTGAATTCTATTGTTAAGATAAGAAGTCAGAAGGTCGAGTGCACATTCTCTAATTCCATAGTGATATAGTTTCCTGACCAGAGTTTCATGTTGAACACAATCAAAGGCTTTGGATATAATCAAAGATTGTGAGTACAAATCACAGACACCACTGATAATACAGGTGCTTCATTTGTGTTTATAATTCATCTCGTTTTCGTGAATTTAATTTTTATCACAGCAGTGGGATATATAAAGACTTTTACCTTGCATGTTAATCTTTTTAATTTGCATGTTGTATCTAAAGTTACCAATTAAAAAGATAATTAAAAAGTCCCCTTAAGTTTTTAAAATATTCTGCCTGACTAGGTCTATCAATCGATGCGAGACTATTAAAAAGTTAAATGAACTATCGTCGAAAACCAATTTACCTTTGATTTTTTATATTCCTATATAGACCGTCAAAGCTTGGAACGCTTTGAAAGAAATTGTGGCCGAGAGTTGGCCACTAAGTACACGCACACTAGTAAAGTGATCGTTTGGAGATAAGCAAGAGTCGCTGTCATGCACACCAAGGTAACAAAGTCGGCTCGTTTCTTTTAATCCGATATTCTATTACAGTTTTGTAGTGCGACACTCCATCAACATACATAGGTATATAAATAATCTAAGTGGCATTGATTGTTATACAATATGCACAAAACAATACTAGAATAATTGTATTACAAATGAAAAAAATATGTATTCATTGTAATTTGTATAAAAGATAATTTTTTATTCGTTTCATTCAATAGAACGGAGACTCGCTGGTGATAGAGAGAGAATAGCTGGCTTCAAAAATACGTTTGCGTTTTTTTTTGCGTTAGCGCCAATGTCTATTCGTAGTAAAAGACACCCATAGACACTCGTGCTGTCAGAAATATTAAACATTCCTTACAAGGCTAACTTTGGGTAATAAAATTTTATTTTGCATGTGCCTCTAGTTACATATCCACTAAAGATTCAAACTTGAACACAATAATACTATATATTGTTTGGAAATGAAACATATAATGACTGGGTGGTAAGGTGGGTGGCAAGTAACATTCAGAATCAGATATTTAAAAAATAATTATTCTATGTGCCTGTAGTTACATTGGCTCACTAACGGTTAAACTTAATAATAACATAAACATACATAATCAGCCTGTAAATTTCCCACTGCTGGGCTAAGGCCTCCTCTCCCGTTGAGGAGAAGGTATGGAGCATATTCCACCACGCTGCTCCAATGTGGGTTGGTGGAATACACATGTGGCAGAATTTCGTTGAAATTAGACACATGCAGGTTTCCTCACGAAGTTTTTATTCACCGCCGAGCACGAGATGAATTATAAACACAAATTAAGCACATGAAAATTCAGTGGTGCCTGCCTGGGTTTGAACCTGAAATCATCGGTTAAGATGCACGCGTTCTAACCACTGGGCCATCTCGGCTCTTAACTTAATAATACCAATACGGAATACAATAATACTAAGTTGCTACTAACCACTACATGGTTGTAGGACTTTGTGCAAGTCAATCTGGGCTACTTACAAAAATATATTTTCATTTTTATAATAAATATGATCTAATACTAAACATATTTTCGATCGGTCATAGATTTATCTTAACGCACACATTGAAATTACAAATATAAATAAACCAAAAATATTTCAACACTACTGAGGTTGTATATACACAAATATAGTGACTTCCTTCGTATGAATACTATCGATTTTTCTATACTAAGTTATTAAATATTTGAAACAAGTATTCCCCTATTTAAAAACATGAACTATTCAATTAATTATTTTAATAGATTAAAGGATAGCACGTGAGCAAACAAGAATGTAACCAACATTAGAATCACTTAGATTATTAAGTCGATTAGCGGGAGGAAAAACTTTTCATAGAATACATTGGCCTGTTAGTTAAAACATAGGACATAATGATTTTAATGCGTGTATATTTCACAAATTAAGTATCAATGGCGCAATGGTTCACGAACCGCCTAGCGATGTAAAAAGTCGCAGGATTGTTCCTGACCCCTTGGGCTATTGTCGTTCTCACTCGAACACAAGTGATAAGCTTAAAAAGAGGGGTAGATAGGAATATTATTAATTCCATATAATTCGGGCCAATTATAAGAAAAAAAAAGTAAATAAATTTGATAATCTTAAAAATAAATCTTCAATGATCTACGTACAGTGGTGCCTTTATTTAAAAACAAATTCAAGCACACATCTGTAGAGGTATTCTGTAAGAAGAAACTCGAAAGCCACCGCAAAACACGACCGTGACATGTCAGATTTTGATCTTTAAAATACATGTATCAAAATATCGTATCACTGCAAATCGGTTATCAACATTTCATGAATGAGATACAAAGTGAATTCTTACAGTATCTCACTTGTGAACAGGATAGTGAAAACAAAGTATAACATATGTAAACGCATGTCGTAAATAACTTTCAACGGCTGATTTAATACGGACAATAACATTTATGACAACTTTAGCACTAAAGTATAAGTAATTGCACAATTCTTATACAGTGCAGTCAATACTTTTAAAATTTTATTTCTATTAATTAGACCAACTTATACTAAAAATCAATTTATGTAAGACATAAAGTATCATTGATTTATTTTATAATACATTCTTAATTTAAAATTACAATATTGTACACGACACTAACAAGCTAACTTGTCACAGCTAAAACGATATTACTTTAAATTGAAATTTATTATAAAGAAAATTCTTAAAAGAATAAATAAAAAACTATCAATAATACATTTTTTTATATATAAAATAAAGTTGCAAAGAATAAAAAAAAGATATCGTCGTCGAAATCGTGTCTTTGTTGTTAATGTAAATATATCATAAAGTATATTCGACATTCCCTTGATATTTTGATATCCCTCCCACCCGCTGTATTTATTATGTCTGCAATTTATGGATTTACTTGGTAGAGCTTTGTGCTAGCTCGTCTTGGTAGGTACCACCCACTCATTAGATATTATTGTGTTCCAGTTTGAAGGGTGAGTAAGCCAGTGTAACTAAAGTCAAAAGATACATAACATCTTAGTTCCAGGGTTGGTGGTGCATTGGCGATGAAAGGATTGGTTAAATTTTTCTTACAGCGCCATTTTCTATGGGTGGTGGTGACCACTTACCATCATGTGGCCCATTTGCTCGTCCGCCTACCTATATCATAAAAAGAGACTTGAAATAGTTTGAAATTACTCTAAATTCTCCAGCCGTATTTTCTGTTATTCAAGAAAAATTACTTTTCAGCCATCACTTCGGTCTGGTTCAAACAGTCTATCTGTTCGTCTGATTGATAACTGTAGAACGCTTAAAGTAGTGCAGATATTTTAAGTAAACACTGAGAAATTTTCTTTAAGGCTTTTGGCTAACGAAGTAGTTTATTCAGTAAAAATGATTCTTTAAAATATAATAAAATTAAAATTGAACTAAAAATATTTTACATGATTATCGGCTAAGTAGAACGTAACTTAAATTCGTCTAAACTGATTTGGGATTTGTGCAACCTCGACTTAGGTAGGACTCATTACATTTTCTACCTCAAATTACTCAGTAATGTTGTGTTCTGGTTTGAAGGGTGAATAAGCCAGTGTAAATACAGGCATAAGGGACATAATATATCAGTTCCCTTAGTTGATGTCATTTTATGTTTCACAACTGTGAATAATTCAATAGTTAAACGAAGTTTGACTGCGAAGTTGGTCTAATAGCTAGATATAAGCCAACAGATTCGGAGGTTCCGGGTTGATACCCAAGCTCGGGCCGATGAAAATTCATTTAATTCAGTAAAAGCCTGTGGTCTGGAAGTTAACAATGTCCCGTGCCTTGGGAAGTATGATAAATTATAATCCATTAGTCCTGCGCCTGAGCTATTTACGATTGTGTCGTATTTGCCGTCCCATTGGATTATAAGAGCGTGAGACTTATGAGGACATCTGTGTTTGCTCACACTTATGGTCTATAAAGTGTCCTGCACAGTTTGCCTGGTCTCCCTTGTAATTCGTCGCCGTGACCGAAATCGGTCGGGACGACGTGATCATCATTAATCGTAAGAATTTAAAATATTAACTTCAGCTTTTCTTTGCGTAAAATCCTAAGTGTCTCAAACCTCCCCGTTTTCCTTTAAGTGAACCTCAAATTCGTGTGATATAAAGGATATTTTTGCATATCTTAGGATAATAAAATAACCTTAAAAGCTACGAAATACTTAAAGTATTTTCAAACGGAGATAGCGTAAATTTTACAAATCGTTTACGTCGAATAATAATTTTACGGTTTTAGGTGCGCATATTTTAAAGTTATCTTGCTTTTGAAATTCGAAATTCATTTTGTAAATATTTGTGAAGTATTTAATATGTTATTTATAATTCAAAGATAAACTAACTGACCAATAGCTGTATTTTTGTTACTTATAATATTTATTCATTCGTATATGTCTCGTTGTGCTAGCTGACTTGTAAGGCTGTAGATCTCGAAGTCCTTGATTCAAATACCGGTTCTGTCAGAAAAAAAAAATTGTTTTTTTTTTCAAGGAATTCTGGGTAACAGTCTGGATTAAAAAAGTTGTCAGTGTTAAACTCATTTGATAACGAAAGCCAGTAAAAGATCATCTGTATCTGATCCCTCTCATGTCATATCAGAATAATATTGAGAAAAGAGAGTGGCATAATTCCTATAATCTCATAATCAGGAATGTAAAGCACCTTCTGAGTCTCTTACTGGTTACTCTCGAAATCTGTATTACGTATGGATTGTAGTATAATATTAATTTTGTAAGATAACTTTTCATAACTACTTCTAGGAGCCTACTTGAATCTTATTTATTAAAAGAGTAAGCCGATTTTTGTCTCAGTGTTTATGGGACGATGGCTGCATTTAAAAAATCGTTTCATTTTGAAGACTTTGAGGTCTCATTTTGAAGACTTCTAGCCGTAGATGTGCATAAAATTAAAGAGGATTCTTTATTGCAATTTAGTGAATTGTTACGATTTAACAAAGAATTAATTTTAGAGATCGGAAGAAAGTTACTGATCGGATAGAGAGCGGTACTAAGGCTGTATAAGAAAAATATTCAAAACGCAACAATGATGAACGAATGTATACTATTTGATACTAAAAAATTAAACATCATTTTGGCGCCAAATTTCCTAAAAAATTATTTTGTATAAACACGAAGTTTTGCGTTTGACCCAAACAATAAAGAATAATTTGATATAGAAATATCAATAAATACAAAACCGCTACAGACAGCTTTATCCAACGATATCACATATTTTAATCCGCTTATGTTAAGCTACATACGTAAGCGTGACGGGTACCTTTGAATCGTTAATACCGCGCTCCCTGATTAAGCGGGGATCGGTAATATCGGTAAAAATTGTTATATTATAGAATTAAAGGTGTTTCAACTTTTTTTTTACGAAAAATATGTTCAGTAAATCATTTGACACTCAGTCACTTAGTTGTTGCGCTATGATCGGCGACGAGAAGTACTGGATGGTATCTTTCTGATAAAGTTCTGCCAGAGTTCAATCTTTTCTGTCATAAAAAGATGCAGCGGATCCGCTCCGCTGAAGAAGATCGGTGCTATGCGTACCTTCTCCCCGTAATCGTTGCCGGGAGTCGGAGTGTTCGCAGTACCTCGCGAACGTCCCTAGCTTGGAGTTGAAGCTGGGCCAACCATTGAAACGTCGCTTTAGCATCTGCAAAGGACCGATTGGGTACCGCTGGTGTTTAGTGCATATTCCGGTTATATAAATGACCGGTAAATCATGATTGTCGATATCTTTAAATCATGATCTTCTTTTATTATCACTTTTAAGTTTTTGCAATTAATTGACTACTAATTAAACTATATACGTAATTGTTATCATAGAGTTTTCCTATATAGACCCTACTTATACATAAACTTCGAGTGTACTGTCAAATATAATATATTTTAATTAAAGACAGTTAAACGGCTTGGGTATATATGTAACAGAAGACAGCTGACATTTTGATACTAATATATCCTTCTAGTTCTGAATTCGGCTGTTGACACTATTTTTATTAAAAAAAAAATTGTTCAAAGGCATCGAACTATGTCGATTATTATTTAACCATATACGCACCCTTATACACGTAAAGTACTACACACACGCACACGTACACAAAACACGCGTTTATATTACAAATGTTGAACCATTTCCTGAATACAGTTCAAAAACTTCAGAAGCCAATTGTTTAATATTATCTAAATCATATGAGAAATAATCTATTATTATTATCTAGGACTATGATAAATTCTCCCAAAATAATCAGAGCATAAGATCTAAATACATAATTAGTAAACATTTCAAAACAAACGTAAAAACTAAATCCACTTAACTAGCACAACAACTGTCGTTAAGCGGTCGCAAGAAATAAATCACTTTACATAAAACCTTACAAGCTGGGTAAAAAGTAAAATACGACTGTTATTAGTATTCCTTAGCACCGAATTACGATTCAGCCAAACTGAAAGACTTGGCGTCTGTTTCGGAAATATCACAGTGTATAAATATACGTAACCATATATGCACCTTGGTTTTTCATCGTATCACATCTTAGTGTATGCAAATTGTTTAAGGATTTTTTTTTATGGCGTTGGTTGGCGGACGAGCATATGGGCCACCTGATGGTAAGTGGTCACCACCGCCCATAAACAAAGGCGCTGTAAGAAATATTAACTATTCCTTACATCACCTATGCGCCACCAACGATTAATTAATTAATTATTAACGACTTCAATCGTGTCCTTTTTCCTCGTCCTTTGAAGAGAGTTTTCGGAGATTATTCCACTTCATCATACATTTATTATAGGTGATGTGATGTGATCCATCGAGATGATAAAATATTTTATTGTGAACACGTTCGAACACATACCAAAAACAAGTAAGAGTCATAAAAAACTAGACAGCTAAGGATCATTATTCGAGACCCAATTATTATTAACCAATTACACAGTTAGTTACAATGAACATTATGTGAGACCTATTAAATTGTTACTTACCTTATGACATTGCGATTATAAACACAGCTCTAATAATCTACCCATGCATCCTCATCATTTTTGTTTTCACCACCCTGCACGAGATGAATCTATATATACATATAAATACCACTGATTAACCACGAAATCTCAGTAAAAACTTTAAACTTGGCAGATATATACATAGATTCCTTATAGGGTGTAGACATGCGCTTAGAACGGCTTTTACGAAACTTCATCCCTAAGGTAAAACGGGGGTTGTAAGTTAGTGTTTTGTAAATTTCGCGCAGGTATTATAAACACAAAATTAAAGCACATGAAAAATTGTACCGTCGTGTTAACGTAAATAGGACTAACTCAGCTCTATTAAATTTATTTTTGAATGTATGTATGATTAAACACTTTCTAAGTATATTCCGCGGGCCTCGGAAAGCACGTTAAGCCTCAGACGACCTCCGTGGTCGAGAAGTGTGTACACCGGTTTTCATGGGTACGCCGCTCCGATGTCCCGGGTTCGATTCCTGGCCGAGTCGATGTAGAAAAAGTTCATTAGTTTTCTATGTTATCTTGGGTCGGGGTGTTTGTGGTACCGTCGTTACTTCTGATTTTCCATAACACAAGTGCTTTAGCTACTTACATTGGGATCAGAGTAATGTATGTGATGTTGTCCAATATTTATTATTTATTATTATTATTGGTCCAGCGAGAGTGTGTTTGAGCACACACTTGAGCACTACGATAAGTCCTGCCGGCTAGTTTTAGCTGGCTAGTTTCCCCAGAGATTGGCTGCCAGCCAAAATCAGGAAAACTACGCCAGTCTGTATCAATTATAAAAAATGGTTACAGATTATTCATATAAAATAGTACTCATTTTTTCTTCACTTGAAAAATACGTGTTGAATCTAAATTTCAGTCTAGCCTTTGTGTGGCTTTTAAACACTAGTCAGCTTTGTTTGAAGAGTTTATAGAGACAAATAAGCGTGCGTTTCATTTCACTAGAACCTGAGAATGAATATTCAAAGGTTTGACTAATTCTTGTTAAAATATACATATATACTCTTTTTTTAAATTATATTTTCTCCACAGGCGTGCTGTCCGCGCGATCGACATTTATCGACGAATTATTTATAATTTTAATTATATGATTTTATTTAAATACGCAGAAAAAATAAATTGAACACTTTAATAAATAATATGTTTTAATTTTTCCTTTTATAAGTTTCAATAATTATTATAAATAAATCACACTTATGATAAACTAAAAGAAATATGTTAAGTCAATTAATAATATACCGTCAAGGATACCTAAAAGTGCTATTTGTATTTGCTGTATCATGTGCACTAGTTGTCTTTCGCGGTGGGGCTCGCGTTTGCGGGGTTGGTTGTCGGGTGTAAGAAATAAAAACTGAGCCTATGCCTCATACAAAATTTCATTAAACTCGGTTCAGTACTTTGACCGTGAAAATGGCTCTCTTGAAAGACAGACAGACAGCCAGAGTTACTTTCATTTATAATATTAGTATAGATATATTTTTTAAATAAACTTATATTGTAAAGTCTCGTGTCTGTGTTTTTACAACGAACTTCCGATTCTACGAAATACTTCCAATAATACCTTTACAAGCAAATACTTTACGAGATGGCCCAGTGGTTAGAACGCGTGCGATCTTAACCGATGATTTCGGGTTAAAAACCAGACAAGCACCACTGAATTTCATGTGCTTAATTTGCATTTATAATTCATCTCGTGCTCGACGGTGAAGGAAAACATCGTGAAGAAACCCGCACGTGTCTAATTTCAACGAAATTCTGCCACATGTGTATTCAACCGAACTGCATTGGAGCAGCGTGGTGGAATATGCTTCAAACCTTCTCTTCAAAGGGAGAGGAGGCCTTAGCCTAGCAGTGGAAAATTTACAGGCTGCTAATGTAATGTAATTATTATTAATCCGTTGTATATAGTTATTTCATTTGTTTATATCAAATTTACCCACAAAATAATCCAATAGCAGAAGGAGATTATAATTAAAGGTTGGATTAACTTAACCCACGAGAATTGCTAATAGTTCGGCTTTACTACAAATCTTATATATTAATAACGTAAGACAATTTTTGTCCCAGTGATTATGGAACGATAACAGCACGTAGAAGATCGGCTATGGTCTCATTTTGAAGAGCTCCAGCCGTAGGTGTGAAGATTTAAGAGGATTCATAATTGCAATTTAAATTGTTACGTTTTAACAAAGAATTAATTTTAGAGAACGGAACAGTTACTGGTCGGGTGTAGAGCGGAGCTGTGGCTGTATAAAAAAAATGTAAATTATGCGAACATACGTCGTCAGCTTACAACGGAATTAAATCAAAACTAAACCTGCCATTGGTTTCTAAATTCCTAAAATTCTGTTGAATAAACTCGAGTTTCTCGGGGGACCCACTAGTAGTTCTTGTTTAATATATATGTATGAATACATATTTGTTTATAATATAAAACTATTATGCCCTTGAGAATACCGTCCAAAATAACAAAAAAGGTTTTAGTTCTTATATATGTTTCAAAAAAATAACTTTGTCCTTTTATTAATTGATTATTTTTGTTTGCTTTAATCAATAAATTTTGATTTCGTTCAATAAAATGTAATGCGTTCAACGGGGAAATTCTGTTAGCATTCCTGCCCCCATTCCACGTGGTCATGATTTATACAGTAACTATTTTAATGCATATTTATATTAATTACTAACTCAATCGTATGTATATTAATTTTAATTACTAACTTAATGTTAATAATTCTTATTTATTAAAATACTTTTTTTATGTTATATCTATATTGGCGGACGAGCATATGGGCCACCTGATGGCAAGATGGTCACCCCGTCCATAGACAATGGCACTGTAAGAAATATTAACCATTCCTTACATCGCCCATGCGCCACCAACCTTGGGAACTACGACTCTACCTTCGAACCGGAACACAGCAATACTGAGTACTGTTGTTTGGCGGTAGAATATGTGATGAGTGGGTGGTACCCACCCAGACGGGCTTGCACAAAGCCCTGCCCCAATATCATCAACAATAATCGAGTTCTGTGAAAAAAATCAGGTTCAGGTTTAAGAGTTTATTCTCAAAAAGACAGATTCATTTACATGAGAACAATATAATAAATGAAACAATAAAATATTCGCCTTATTGGTACTCAGTTAACGGAATAGAATATAATTAAATCGCTGTATATATTTCAATCGCTAGAAAAGTGGTTATTCTCTAATATATATTTTGAGAGTTGAGACTCGAACCCGTTAACTGGGTTTACATTTTTTATATAAGAAAGTAATTTGTTACAAAGTTGCGCTCCGTCGAAAGTAATATTTTTTTTTTGCAAATTTGGTACTAATATTTGGGAGAACTAATAAGCTTGGTCTACGGCTACGTTTACATAAACATAAACATAATCAGCCTGTAAATTTCTCACTGCTGGGCTAAGGCCTCCTCTCCCGTTGAGGAGAAGGTATGGAGCATATTCCACCACGCTGCTCCAATGCGGATTAGTGGAATACACATGTGGCAGAATTTCGTTGAAATTAGACACATGCAAGTTTCCTCACGATGTTTTCCTTCACCGCCGAGCACGAGATGAATCATAAACACAAATTAAGCACATGAAAATTCAGTGGTGCCTGCCTGGGTTTGAACCCGAAATCATCGGTTAAGATGCACGCGTTCTAACCACTGGGCCATCTCGGCTACGTTTACTGATTAGTTTTATAAACGTCAAACCTGAATGTATCGATTTATTAAAAAAAAATTCTAACAAGAATACGAGAATTATAAACATAAAGCTGTCGTAAGTTCATAAATATTTGTTTCCTTGTAAAGTGTAGTTGTTGACGTCGAGGGTGGATATCGAAAAAAGTATTTGTAACTATTTCATTTTGTTTTCTTTGAAGTTATTGCGGTTTTGTTTTACCAGTATTGCCCTGTATTTCTATTAAATACAATAAATGCGATGCGATGTTATACTTTATTTTTTTAGGTATGCATTTTGAAATATTTAATAGATATAGTATTTTAATTGTGATAAATATTACGTAAACAACTCCCGCAATACCTGCGACCCGCGGTTTATCGCGACCGTAAGTAATTTTGGATACATTATTTAGCACAGCATAATCAGTGCTATACGAGCTTGTGCGCGGAATTCGGAATTTCGCGGTTATCACAATTTGGTTACAAACTTGAAAATACAAGCTTAAATATTTTTTTATGAATGTTATAAAATATAATTTTATAATTCAAAAGTATAGATTATATATTAAGTAGATGGTATACATTGTTAAAGCCATGTATTTCTAGTATTGTCGACATCGTAAATACATATTATAACGAGATAAAAAAATTTAGTTTGTATGAGAACTAACAATATGAATAATTTTCACTGGTAGAAATCATCATGGTTCTTGAATGCTTTAGGGTATAAATAATATTTATACCATTATTTTTTTTTTATATACATATATAGGACATATAAATTGGAAATGTAATTGGTAATCTTCAAATATCAAAATATATAACGGATTATTGAGCTGTGCTTCTATGTATTTCATTGTTCATCCATCCACTTGAAAATGAAACCCTGGAATACGCGTCTAACATATTATTGCAAATAATAATAATAACAAATATTAAAAACGTATCAGCTAGGGCTACTAATTCATATTTCAATTAAAGCAATTTGATTTAAAGCCAATGGTTTTATGCGTGCGCACTGCGAGGCGACTGTCTAACTGTTCTGCTAGGGCACAGATAACTCCCTTCGGAATCCGCTCTAATTATCAATTGTCAAACGTTATAACAACTTAACCACATTTTTTTTTAACATTAACAGTCTGTAAATTTCCCACTACTGGGCTAAGGCCTCCTCTCCCTTTGAGGAGAATGTTTGGAGCATATTCCACCACACTGCTCCAATGCGAGTTGGTGGAATACACATGTGGCAGAATTTCGTTGAAATTAGACACATGCAGATTTGCTCACGATGTTTTCCTTCACCACCGAGCTCGAGCTGAATTATAAACACAAATTAAGCACATGAAAATTCAGTGGTGCTTGCCTGGGCTTGAACCCGCTAACCTAACCCAACGTCTTTTCTTTGTAAATAATCCGCTTTTAAAAGGAGCAATATTTGTATACAAATAAATACTTTTCGGGGTCCGAAAATTATCTCAATTCAAGGAACAGATGTTTGTCGAGAATTCACTTAATTTATTTGAAATTAATGAAATTGATAAAACAAGCGAATTTATTAATTTAGTCTGGTCAGTCTTATCTGATTTAATCCACAACTATTTTCCACTAAAATCTAAACATGAAAATTCCGATGAATATAATCGGAACAGAGATGTTTTCTTCTTGCCTTATCACTGGCTTCACTTTTATAACAAAAATAAAAAAAAAGTTAAAAAGTTCGTCATTCAAACACTATTTACAGGATTTAATTGAATGTAAAGCTAAAACCGGCTGTGTACTGACTGCTGTAGATTCCATCGAAAATAACCCCCAATAAATTTCGTAGTTACTTTTTACATCAAATGAAATATCTGATTCAATTTAAATCCTATATGGAAATTGACAACTAGTAACACTAAAATATTGTTATTAAAATGATTATTGTTTTCATTTATATGGTATATGTATGCGGGAGGACGACATTAAAAAAGCATCGAGTCCAACATGGAATCGCAAAGCAAAAGACAGAATTTAATGGAAATCTTTAGAGGAGGCCTTTGTCGGAAGTCAAGCTGTAGGAGATTAACGACCGTGAGCCAATATCTTAATTCAAAAGCTATAAACACATAACAAAAAAATGTTATAATTATTTGTATACAAAATACGGAAATGAAGGCTTTATTTATTTTATATGTTTGCGGGCAAATGGATCACCTGGTCAGTGATCACCACTGCTCATAGATACAGGCGCCGTATGAAATTTTAACCATTTCTTTGATAATCAATACGACACCAATACAAAAGTGTAAGTATTGCTGCATGACGGTAGATGACGAGTGGGTGGTATCTAATCAGACGAGCTTGCATAAAACCTACGTTACGTATTTTTTTTACGATTAATTTTTTTTTGAGCAAAATTTCTGAAAATATCTGCAAATTTTATTATAGGTTCGAATAACTTACCCCCGCAAGTTTGTATAGGCTTTGCGGTGTCGGAAACTCTTGATTTAATAATCTATGTCACTCGACCCGGAAAATATCTCTATACATAAACGGACAAATCAACAAACAGACTCGCGTTCATAATATTAGTAGGTATTCCGTGTATAAGGATAGTATTAAGACTATATTTTTTTTTTGGTAAAATGAAATATGAAATACGAAATACGTGAACATAATTACGTATATTATGTGTGTCAATCCGGACAAACACCTCTGTGGTTGCACAAGCCTTATTTCATCAGAAATAATTATAATTTCATTTTATTTTATTAAATTCATTTTATAAATTATAATTTCTACATTTTGATAATGATGTCTCGTGAAATTTTTAGATAAAATTCTGCTACCCACATGAATATGTTTAACCTTAATAAATACCTGCTAGTTTGATCATAAATGTGAAAGAATACAATATTTATTAATATAAAAGCCTTAATCACATACAAGTGATACGAATTTAAAATTGTTACAGTACAAATTATGACCGTATTGAATGGTGAATGCTAGCAACACGAATCCGTTGAATCGCAATTCCGATCCTCTGAGCAATAGAATGAACCAGCCCATGTCACCAATGGAGGGAATAAGACGATGTGCTGTACTTTTAGTAAAAGTTTTAACACTATTACTAAAAGGTCCAATTGTGTCAAAGTATTGTTGCGTTACAAATTTCGTATCTGTTATTCGATTTATTTCATACAAAAAAAGTTATTATTCAGTATTCGGTTAGATAATATCAATTACATGGTTTGTTACGTGTCATGTTTTTTTCCAAAAAACTATATCAACTAATGCTACAAAAAAAAACGAAATAGATACATTTGACCGAAACGACATGACCGAAAAGGGTTCAGAAGCAGAACTAACGGCTTTACGTGCTCTGCGAGCTTTAGAAGTCTAAATACTTCTATCTTCTAGACTTTAGACAATTACTGAGAATTTGTGAAAAAAAGACAATGATTTGTTGATATGATATAACTAAAATTACAAAATGTTACTTGTAAGTTTTGGAAATACTATATTATTGCTTAGTGGGGTCGATTTATGACCAAGCATAATACACTGACGCATATTTTAAAAGAAAGTTGTCAGGCATTTATTGTCGAAGCTCCCAAATGTTTCCCGGCTACGGCCACGTTGACGTGAAAGGTTTTTTATAATACAAATAAATCAACTTGGCAATTTCCTCGTTGAAGATTAAATGACGTGGCATTTTGGTGAAAAATATTATGTCATTTCGATGGTTTCTTTCAATGTAATTGATAATGTGTCTGGCTTCTGTTGTAATGAAGATACAGAAGGGGTAAAATGCAAGATATATAGAAATTGTTTAACGCTCGTCTTCATTACTAAAAAATGTCTTAATCATGATATTCCGTAATGTACTTTATTTACTATATAATTTAATTACTTTAACTAACTGTTCAATTAAATACTAACTGACACTTGATAGGTAGAAACAGAAGTTCTACTCTTTATAAAATACAATTTGATTCTTAGATTAATGGGTTTTCAGTAGATCCAAATAGTAATAAAAAATTATTTAAAGTACGTCATTTATGTATATATATCACCGTAAAATTATAATCTATCTCGCGAATATCTCTATCTCTACAGTTCACAATCTCGCGAGATTATTATCTAACGATATTTTCAATTTAACGGTGATATGTATAAGAAATATTGTAGGGCTAAAAATTCGACCTTGTGGAACACTAAAATTGATAATGATATTTTGTTTGATAATATAGTCGGGATATATTATAAATTAAACTTAATAACTTTTAAGGATAACATTTAAGTGACAGTCAGTTAATATCCCACTGCTGGGGAAACGCCTCCTCTCTAGTATCCACCAACCTGCTTTGAAGTAATTTCATCTGACTTCAAGTTTTCATTCACCGCCAATATGAGATAAAATTATATACTAAGCACATGAAAATTTAGTTAAGCAACCGTTCGAGTTTGAACCCGCAACCGGTTTACACATTCTAGTCACCATGAGTCACTATAAATCTGCTAAATTATACCATAGTTATACATTTATAAGATTAAATTCACTCGTACTCATAGTATTCATACATAGAAAATTTCAAATGCATTTACAGTCAGAAATAGTAGAGTTCTAGGCAATAATTTACCAAATGTTTAAATGTGCGAACATAGTTATTCAAATGTCTCTAAACTTTGCAACTAACTTGGAAAAGAAGTCTGATTTGACATTACGTAACGTTTTACTTTAAACTTTGTAAAAGTTTGTTCTATCGTTGAAACTTCATCTTGTGACTTATTCACACCGATCAAGTGCATCCAGTATATGTGTACTTGGGTTAACTAACGACGTTTCTAAACGTTTCACACGAAAAAAAAAAAAAAAATCTCCCAGCACAGAATAAAAACAAAAGACGGAACATTTTAGTATAACATAGTATATGTAGTAATTAAAATATTGTGAACGACACGTCAATAATTAATAATTAAATTAATAGTACTTTCGCTGTATTGACATTTGCATCTTTTCGCATTACTGGGAATTTGTATTCGCTTTTGATTGTGTATTCGCATTTGTTGCTTCACTATAATGTTCCGCGCGCTCCACAAGTCTCTTATTTAATAATCTGAGTTTTCTGGTACAAGATAAATAAATATAGATTATATATCGACGTAAAGATTCATACAAGAAGGCGCTCCTTCACGTTAAATTAAGTAATTTGTAATGAAATAAACTCTTTATCGTTTCACGCACACTAAGACATCATGTAGGCACGACCGTGAGTCACCCACACTTCGATATTAATTTAATGTACGGAGCGCGCCTTCGTAAGTGAATAAATCAAATGTATTTTATTCAAGTAAACTTAAAAAAAAAAAAAAAGAATTTTTGAATAGTCATTGTTTATACTGTCGTTTCAGCAAATAGCCTCCAGCGAGAAGAAATGGCCGTATCATTACAGATTCATATCTTGATCTGCACATATTTATTCCTCTATATGTACGTTACAAAAATAAAATAAAAATAGACGAAAATAAATAATTAAATCATTTAACAAAGTAACATAACGTAACGTGTATTAAATTGCAAAAAAATCATGTTTTTAAAATGATACACGACTTCTGCGACGTAACACTGTGTGAATCGGAAACCGTAAGTTCTGCCGCCGAGCGAGTTACGTCGAGTTTCGATATCCGTCTACTTTGTGTCTCTTTTATTGCGAATATAAACATTATTCGCGACTAGGTCACCTGTGACGTCAAATGAAGTGGTCGTAATACAATATTATATCGTTGATAAAAAAATGTAGATTCAGTACAAAGTAACACTTCCACGGACGGAGTTCACCGGGACTTTGACACTAGGACGTTTTGAGACTTATCCAACTCAAGTTCAAGCTCAAGAATGCTCCACTGAATTTCGTGTTCTTAATTTGTGTTTTTTTGATCATCTTGGTTGATGGAAGAAAACGTCGTAAGGAAACCTGCATGTGTTAGGTTAAAAATCTACACGTGCATCCGCAGAATAAGCCTATGTCTGTAGCCCAACAGTGGGACATTGGCACGCTACTCTGTTATACTAATATTTATAGCAGAAGCTATTTATTTATTTTAATTAAATATACATTTTTATTTTATATTCTACTGTTTTAAGAACGATGCAACAAAAACCCTATTTGATTTATCCGTACATCGGTAGTTGTTTTAGAGCATACAGCCTGTAAATTTCCCACTGCTGGGCTAAGGCATCTCCTTTTGAGGAGAAGGTTTGAGGCAACCACGCTGCTCCAATACGGGATACACATGTGGCAGAATTTTGTTGAAATTAAACACATGCAGATTTCCTCACGAAGTTTTCCTTCACCGACGAGCACGAGATGAATTATAAACAAAAATTCAGTGGTGCTTGCCTGGGTTTGAACCCGCAATCATTGTTTAAGATGTACGCGTTCTAATCACTCGGGCCATCTCAGCTTCTTCGAAAGAATCATAAATAAAAAACACAGCGAGATAATTTATTTTAAATTAAAATGAATAATCATTATAAACACTATTATCGTGAACACAAAAGAAGGACAATACTGCCCATTGTGTAGGAAATAATGCTGTATTCAAAGCAAAGTCTAAATATTCTTCATTCGACTAGACTTTTAAAACTCTGGAATTGTCATTATTATAATCATTTTAATAGAAAAATATAACGCATTGTTGTCTCGAACATGATTTAAATAAACACAATCAGATTAATAAAATACCTATCAATATAGATAAACTCAATTTTTTTATACTTGATCGGGCTTTACGCAGGACGTCTGGGTAGGTACTACGAAATTTTCACATGCTATACCTCTAAACAGTAATACTTAGAATTATTGTATTCCTATTTAGCAGACACAAGTCACATAAGACCTTTCCAAGGTTGATGTCTATATAAATAATGGTCAATATCTTTTACAGCGTCAATATCTTTGGCCAGTGGAGATGTTCCTTCAGGTGGATGGTATTTCAATGTTCGAAAAAAACATATGGAACTTGTACTGAAGCAGCTCGATTCATTCCAATATAATTGAATAACATTTCTTGTCGCTGTCGTAATGATTAATATAATAATAATAATGTTTCCTCAGAATTTTTATTGACTGCAATCACAATTGAGGTCTTCATTCAATCTTCAACAATACAATTTCTCCAAATGATTTAATATCAACCGTTTTCGTTTCAAGGTTCCTAACAATAGCGTTTAGATTGATTAATGGACCTGCTTCAAATACGTTTAACATTTTTATGATAATAAATAAAATATTACTTTGAAGAGAAAAAATAGAGGAAAGGGCTATTTATAACTTATCTTATTATATATGCCCGCCTCGTTGGTCTAGTGGCTAGATATAAGGCCTTAGTGTCCGAGGTCCTGTAAGTAATGAGGCATTAAAAGCCCGGAGTCAAGGAATATGGAAATGGCTATTGGCTGGCCTACCTCGAGATTGGTCGCCGTCCCTGAAATTGGTCAAGACGACGTTAAATATCAATATCTTATAAATTATTATTTTCTTTACGTTTGACACGTGAAAACTACATAACGTATGAGACTATGGCCTTTCGAGGCAGAATCGCTCGTACATAGTTATGGGCTATTCATTTTCTGAATCCTTCCCATTTATCTTCCAGAAACGATCTTCTTAATGAAATCAATGAGTGATGTCTAAATATTTTAAATAGTTATGAAGCACGCGAGATCAAGATAATATGTACTTCTTGACATACAAAATTCACAGCTCAATCTGAACTTTGCGCGGCTATACAGTTGTTTCATGAAAGAAAAGCGCGTTAATTTAGCAATCGAATATATTCACAGACTTGTAAATTGCATATGCAACTAAGATTTTAAAGATTATTGTTGTTTTAATAATAATAATCCGATATAGTCCAGTTAGCACACGAGTCTTATCCTAACTGATGAGTAGGGGTTCAAACTTAAGCCAGCTCCAATGAATGTTTGTCAGGTCATAATCAATACGATTACAGGAAGCGTGTCGCAATGGGTTGGAATGGTATTGTTTAAATTGAATTTATTTTCTTAGTCATATAATTCAATTTAACAGTGATAAATATTCAATGTTATTTAGATAATTTAATATTTATCACCCGCACTACCGAAAATCCACAACAGCGCGATTTTTAAGATATTTTCTGCCTCGCACAACCACTCTGTGCAACCAGCTTTCGCCGGCGGTCTTTCCGAACTGATACGACTTGGGAACCTTGGAGAAAAGAGCGTACTCCTTCCTGAAAGGCCAGCAACGCACCTGCAAGCCCCCCAGTGTTGCAGATGTCCATGGGCGGTGGTAGTCACTTTCCATCAGATGAGCCTCCTGTTCGTTTTCCACCTATAACATAAAAAAGTATGATTAATTTTGATTTTAATCTATATAATATCAGTAATTTATTAATTTTTGTTTATCATATAAAAGAGCACCAGACTGTATTAATATAATTGTTACGAGCAAGCCGTGTACACATGCTTAGGAATGTAATCTTGCTCAAAATTGTCAAAGTCCGTAAATTTTATGTATGTTCTGATTGTTTTCAGTTTGTGTACCTATAAATAAACAATCTCTCAACCGTCTCCTCATATGGGTCAAGAGACTAGCCCAACGTTGGGACATTTACGAGGCTGTTCAATTAATTTTATACTTTAAAATTTAAAAATACCCAATCACTTTTAGAGCGAGCATAAATGTAAATCGATTTGTTCCGCTTCGTTTTGTTAACGACTTTTGGGCTATTTAATCTATTCTGAAATCATTAAATTCGTAAAATAAATTCGGATAAAATATGAAATCTTAGTTTTTTTTTTTTTTAATTCGAACACGATTCCACAAACTGTAATCTATTGAAAAGTTAAAGAAAGTTAAATCTGTTGACAATTGAGCAATTATATCGAGAGTGATACTCAAACGAAATAATGAAGCCGTGCTCTTAACCTTTTATTGGTAAACTGCGGTCCGTGTTTTTTGGCAATTAAGTTTTACTTGGCGGTACAGCTTGCACGAGCAAGCGCATCTGGGTACGTAACACCCACTCATCACATCTACCGACAAACAAAACTCCGTAACGTTGTGTTCCAGTTTGAAGGGTGAGTAAGCCAGTGTAACGAGCAAAAAAATCTTAGTTCCCAAGGTTGGTGGCGCATTGGTTTTGTGAGGAATGGTTAAACCAACACCTGGCACTTTTAGTCACCCGTTTTATTAAAACGATATTATTTTTTATTTAGTTTCCACGAATTAATCTCGCTATATAGGTTTTAAGGTTACTGGCATTGAGCATCCCGTGGATCATGACAGATCGTCGGCATATTCACCAATTTGCTGGATGGTTGGCTGGTTGGATATGTCACCGTGAAATCGTTTAGAATAAAGCTAGACAGATTGCAAACTGTCGATACTAAGTCTAGACAAATTGCAAACTGTGAACGTATCAATTTTACAATAAAATACATACGAAATAATATAAAATTCCTCGTAACTAGTGTTGCATATCGATACTCCACTACGATAGACTATCGATAGTTAAAGTGTTAACGATAGTATCGATAGTCTATCGATACTATTGTCACGTGTCAATACTATCGATAGTATTGCGAAAAACATTAACCTGAACTACCAACTTTTAACCTAAGCTATCGATACTACAAAACGAAAAAACAAATAGTATTGCTTATCAAATAGTTACTATCGAGCGGACATCAGTTTTATATAAACTAACGATTACTTGGTGGTAGGGCTTTATGCAAGCCCGTCTGGAAAGGTACCACCCACTCATCAGATATTCTACCGCCAGCAGTACTCAGTACTGTGTTCCGGTTTGAAGGGTGAGTGAGTCAGTATAACTACAGGCACAGGGGACATAATATCTTAGTTCCCAGTGTTGGTGGCGCGTTGGTTATGTAAGGAATGGTTAATATTTGTTACAGCGCCATTGTATATGGGCGGTGGTGACCACTTACCATCAGGTGGCTAATTTGCTCGTCCGCCTACCGATACCATAAAAAAAATCTTTACAATTAGAATAAAAATAATAATCAGCATTTATTTCGACAAATGAAGAACATAATTAATAAACACATTAGCAAATAATTTCAAACATAAATTAATAATAATAACAATATTGGGCAAAAAATAATAATTGAATCAAATTTCATGGGCACTGGTTGTAATTGAATTAAGTTAAAGAAATACTTTTTTATTTTATAATTATTAAATTAAATTAATCTTCTGTACTTATATTATGAATGCGAAAGTTACTTCGTCTGTAATCTGTTCACGCTCAAACCACTAAACCGATTTAGATGAAATTTGCTATGGAATAGCTTGAGTCCTGAAGGACAAAATAATAAATAAATATTGGACAACATCACATACATTACTCTGATCCCAATGTAAGTAGCTAAAGCACTTGTGTTATGGAAAATCAGAAGTAACGACGATTACCACAACCACCCAGACCCAAGACGACATAGAAAACTAATGAACTTTTTCTACATCGACTCGGCTGGGAATCGAACCTGGGACCTCGGAGCGTACCCATGAAAACTGGATTACACACTGCTCGACCACGGAGGTCGTCGTTTTTTAGGCTACATTTTTTCATTCATCCCTCGAGGGCGTTACAGGTGGGTCACGCTTCGTGTGCTATTGGTATTATAAATTTCGCGCTAGTAATCAAATAATATTAAAATCAAATGCGAACAATTTAATTAATTTAGTATAATAACAATTAAAAACAATTGTATAATACACATTTCATACATAATAATGAGCAACATATTTTTTTTTTTCAAGTAACAATCCATACAATTCAACTCAATCTGAGTACACAAATATTATTTTAAACATTCCATAACATATATTAATACGCGAATACATTGTCATGGTATTGTTTTTTATGAAAATGATAAGTTTAACTAGGTACGTTTCGTATTCAATGAATTTAGGTTAGTGATTAGTTAATTTGTTGCCATTGTAATGGACGTGTGTGTATAAATATTGATCAATTTCATTTTAATTCGAAATATTTGTATTAAACGTCATGTCGTTGTCGTAAAAAGTTCCACTGCTGAACTGAGAACTCCTTTCCTTTTGAAGAACCTTGGAGCTTATTCCACCACACTTCAATGCAAGTATACAGAGATTAAACATGTAGTATTAGTATCGCCAAGAACGGCTTTAATTACAAACACAAAAAGCACATGAAAATTAAACACTTCTTGACACGGGTTTAAGCCCCGCAATCTTTAGTTAAATAAAATCGTTCTAACTGTTTAACTGTTCGACTCACGAAATTAAAGTATGAAAATAAAAACTGAACCAATTTAAAAAGCAACTAACTACGATACAAAGACTAGGTTTTTCACTGTTGTTTACTGAAATGCAACAAAAATTTTATTTATCCAACGTTCCGTTAAACGTACAAGAATTAAATTAGACACAAATAAAATATCAAAAGGAATCTAAATATACATTTCACAATAACCAATTAGCGTTTTCTTTCAATTAACACATCAAACACGTTCCGAAATTTCAAGACGTCTAATTACACAACGTGTTCGTTTCACTTATAAATAAACTTATTCGATTCGTAATTAATGAATGTTGTTTAAATTTTAATATTCAATCTGTTCTGTTATTACAATTATGTGAACTGAAATTACCCTTACTGACGTACCTACTTATCAATTGTTTTTATAGTTGATTTTAACTCTTTGAATAATTTTGTTATGCTGTTAAAAAATTGTAAAACAAAATTAAATATTTTTTTTATTTAAAAAATGTGTGGGCGTTCAAATTGTCCACCTTAAGGGTCACCATCAATCCATAGACATAACACTGTAAAAATATTAACTATATTTTCAATGCGCCACTAACCTTTGGAAATAAGATGTTATGTACCTTGTGGCTGTAGCTACACTGGCTCACTCACGATTCAAGCTTGAAAACAAACAATATAAAGCATTGCTGTTTATATAAATAGCGATAAAATATATGACCAGTAAGTGGTACCCACCCAAAAGGCTCACCAAGTAAATACTAGTAAAAAAATATATATTAGAAAAAAATATAAAATATTAATAAAAATATATAACATTGAAAAAATACCAAATTCATAACTTGCACATGTGAAGTCGGTTAATAATGAAATTATACATACTGTATGTATGTTCGTATTTATCGCATGAAAATAAGTAAGTCCACAAATTTACCTCAAAATATTATTACACGAAAACGAACCTTTCCTCCGTTCTTAAGACCGAATAACCGCCAACAGGATTACGGCTATTAAGAGTTATAACCATGTCAGGATAACCGCTTTTATTGATATTTATAGGCCCTCGCTACGATACGGTTAACTAACTAAATTATATCCTCACGGAGATTTCTGCTTACTTTGAGTTAAATTTCGTTGTTCATTATAATATATTAAACTTCTTTTTTTACATAATATAACTGATTTGTCGTTTTTTAATGAGTTTGCTGGACAAAAGAAAGCACGACGATAGATAGAAAAAAAAAAGTTGAATTGAACCATCTCAATAAATAACTTAATATTTAATAAATATTATAAAGGTATCTTAATGTCAAAAGGTAATAAGTGACAAAATAATACACCATAAATGATTTAACTCAAAATGAACATTAATACGATTTACGCGTTTCATTTCCTGCATTTGGTTTTATTTAAAGGGTTAATCTCTTGTTAAGGAAACACCACGATACTAAGGCAAACACCATCCTACTCTATTGGTAACATAAGAATGGCAATACTTCGCCTCGTCGGTAACGTTTGCATGGATTTGAAACTACATTCCTTTGAAAAACAGTTTATACTTTTTTATAAATAGCTAGCCAATTGGGAATGGTTTAAGCGCCAATAAGGCAATGGTTTACGGGCCGTCTAGAAATGTAAAAAGACGCAGGATCGATCCTGACCCCTTGGGCTATTGTCGTCCCCACTCCTGACACAAGTAATTAGCTTAAAAGGAGGTTGTAAATAGGAATATTAGTAAGTCCTTAATTAATTTGGGGCATTGCTAGTATTCTTTAAAAAAAAATGGCCTCTTTATCGTCACTAGGGTCACCACCGCCCATAGACATCGGCGCTGTAAGAAATATTAAACAAATCTAATCCGCAGCCAACCTTGGGAACTAAGATGTTATACCCTTGTGTATGTATTTACTGACTCACTCACCTTTCAAAACCGGACTTGCCCAAAACCCTATCACCAAGTAATCAGCTCTGCTGCTAAATATTAATGGACTCACAATTTACATTGCTGAGGCGAGAGTAGGTTGCTTTGAATGCATAATTATTATACTTATTTTCTCTAGCCTAGTTTCATCAAGTTAAAACATGATTTCCATAATTAAAATTATAACTAATATAAACTATGCTGCCGTGAGAATAAAACCTCTAACGTATAAATGTTGGTCTTAAATTTGACTTTAGAATTTGATGATGATCTCAAATTGTGCGCTATTTATTCCCCCACTCTCTAATGGGACGGCAAATCTGATACGGCAGAGTTCTGACCGACGTCTGACCAACGTATTGACGTGCTTTTCTATGCTCGGGAGAGTACGCAAACCCAAACTTTCAGACACCGGACAGTTACTGTGTATATTTTGACAGAAAAACCCAATAATATTTCAGCCATTTTTTCCTAGCCACTAGACGAACGAGGTGGTCAATTTCAAATATAATTTATAATGAAAAATATTTTTCAAAATAATACACATGTAATTAAACAAGCCAAAATGAAATATAGAGAACTTTAAACGAAGCCGGTGGACTAAACCTGGTTAAGCACTACGGCAGTCACCTTCAATTGAACTCGACCTCAGCTCTTAATAAATGAATCAATGAAATGCTGCCACACCATAATAGGGTCGACTTGGTGGATTAAGCAAACCATCTCCCCAGAAAGTGGTGACTTTTACACAATATTGTGACATTTACTACACCGAGATTTCCTTTAATACGACCAAATCACAGTCGTTTGTACGTTTAATTATTTATATTTAGAAAGTAACACAAAACATGAAACCAAAAATAACTTTGGAATAGGCTTTGGTTTCAATTGCTACACAGGATATTCGGTATTGTGCAACGCAATACATTTTTGGGTTAAATACATATTTATCCTATGGTAAATGTTTAGTGGATAATTTATATGGATACAGAATACAAAGTCATGCTTGAATCGAGGATAAGATCACAAAATGTTTTTGGGATCTTTCTGTCAAAGAATTCTCATTGGTACCTTCGTGTGTAAAACTGCTTATATCCTAACGTTAGGATTAAACGTCCATGCAAGACAGTACTCAAAGCCGTTGGTCTTGTGTCTTGATCTCTTTCCAGTTGTGTTAAATTAATGTTCCATTGGACATTATTTTTTATAGAATAGCAGCAATGCCCTATTTTAAAGAATCACTAATATTCCCATTTACCACACGAATTCAGCATAAAGCTTGTGCTAGGAGTCAGGACGACGTTAAGCCAAGGGGTCAGGATCGAAGTTGCGAATTTTTACATCATATATGGCGCTTAAATGACTGAGAACACAAGAATAGAGAGACAACTGTTGCACACAAACTAATGCAGTATTAAAATCTCTTTCATTTATGACTAGTAGTTAAAATCGATCGTTGTGGTAAAAACAAAAACTAAAAAGATAATAAGGATATTGTAATATTGTAATATACATTTGACTGACCTCAATGATAGTCAAGATATTAAATCAATTATAATTAATTTCGTCTGCTTATAAATTATTAATAGGCCAAAAGAAATCTATAAAATATTAAGTACAAAATCATTAATTATACGATCACATTTAAATAGTCGTAACGCTCGACGCCGACATACCAATAAAAAAAAACATAAAAATATCAGAACGTAATCATAACTAATAAACTGCTTTTTCAATATTATTGAGTTATTTTATTTTTGTTAGTGGTAGGGCTTCGTGCAAGGCTGGGTAAGTACCACTCATTCATCATGACCCCCCAAACAACAATATTTCTTAATATTGTTAAGCCAGTGTACACTATACAGATAAGGGATGTAAAATCCTAGTTCCCAGAGTTGCTATCGCATTATTTATTGTATATTTAAGGGATGGTTATTGTATATTTCTTGGGTGGGTATATGGGCGATAGCTACCACTTACCACCAGGTAAATCATTACCAGTGCTAAGAAAAAAATCTGGTGAAGATATTTTTCTTCACGTATCCACTAGACCAGAAAGGTTTTGTTCTTTTAGTTTCATTCTGCATTATAAAGGTTAAAATTTAGCAATTTTGCTTAAAACAAAATCTTATAACGTACTTTTGCACGCAAAGTTCAGAGATGAAATGTGTTATTTCAATCACTCAATCGAGTGGGAAATCGCTAAGAGATCTTTTATATTCAACTTGAAGATTCTTTGATCATTTTTTTTTTAAATCCACGCTGAAAATAACGGACTTTAGAGTCGAGTGATTTGCAAAGTACGCTTAGGCATACAAATTAAATGTTCACTTTTAAACTTTCACATTAACAGCCTGTAAATTTACCACTACTGGGCTAAGGCCTCATTTCAGCCGAATGGATCAGGTTGAAGTTGTTTACAATTATATTGTTAATATTCGACTTACGTTTAGTTTCAGTTCTCAGCTCCAACTACAGTACCATCTCATCAGTATATTTGTTTTATTCTCAAAGATGTTTTTCTTATATATAAAGACAATCTAAGAAACAATCTGCTTTTATTTCCGTTACGTCAAAGTATTCTACAAGACATCAGGAAATGTATGACTGTCTTCAAAGCCGGAGATTGATACACAGACATTCCGTATAATCATAGTTTTACGCGCATCGAATACTAATGTTCGGAATATAAATCAATCCAAAAATTAATTTAAATCTATACTAACATTAGAAATGTAAAAGTCTATCTGTCTGTCTGTTACTATTTCACGGCCAAATCACTGAAGCGAATTCGATTAAATTGGATATGAAGCAAGCTTGAACCATTGAAGGATAAAGGCCTTTTTACGCCTAACACTTAACGGCTAAGCCTCCGCGGGTGATAACTAATTGTTAATATTTGTAAGTAAAACGTGTCGTTGTTACAAATAGTCCTGATAAAATAATTCACTTCATTGAACATTTTTCTGGACAAAAGTAACGTGACGGATATTTTTTTTAAGCATAAGTCACTACCTCCTGTAATGCTATTGATTCCTGGTATATATTTATTTATGTCAAATAGAATAGTCCTACTTATATTTAAATATTTAAGATTTTTTTTTCATAGTTACAAAATTTCAATGAATAGAAAGTTTTACGTTGTGATAAATTTTGTTATTTATTTTATGAATAAACGGTGAACTTACATAATAACTAAAACAATACAAGTTAGATAAAAACAGTCTCCCATTTTTGAAGTCAGTTAATAAATGATCAAGAGCCTTCAAATACATTTTGTATATTAAAATAACATTCGTAGAAACGAAACAATCAAAAGCCACAAAATCCATCAGTTCTCATTCGTCATGTGTCAAATTAAATGAATATTAACCTTGAGTAATCCGAGATTGTGCTTGTTGAGATATTTGGAAATAATATTATTGTCGAAATAATTTTCGTTTGTCTTTTAAAAAACATGATCAAAGCATATTTTTTTTACTTCTGAAAATATTATTCAACCCTTCATGGTACAGCATTTATGCAGTTGAGAAGCTAATTTTTTTTTTTTTAATAACAGATTAATATATTAACTGAACGGATTGATTATTTAATCTGTTAAAGGGAAAAAGATTCCAAAACTACAAAAAAGCTTAATAGAATTTCTATATAATATTTCATATCTATTAATAAATATTTTCTCTATGATTCTGTGTTTGTTACGAGAACTGATTCTATTTACTGAAAATTGGTAACAACTATATTTTTAGTTCCACAGATTATAGAATTAAAATAAATAACATAAAAAACATTAACAAAAAAAAAGACTTTTTTCTGAAAATTTAAACGGAACCAATAGCAAACAAAATATTTTTTCAAATCGGTTTTCAAAGGGCAGAATTTTGAGACATTTAACATTTAAAAAAAAATTGTAACGGCTGGCTACCGCTGTAAGAAACGAAGGTTCTATACTGTCCACTTAATATCAACACAAGCCTTAATTTGTTCTGAAAATGAGAACAACAGTAATTCTATTAAGAAGAATATTTATTCGAATTATTGCTTTGGCTTTAAGCAATTTTAAAAACTATTAGATGAACTAATATTTATACAAGTATATAATAATTCTTCTATACGTTTGTATGTCACTGAAATCCTCCTAAACGTCTGGACCGGTTTTGGTGATTTTTCCGTGAGATTTTAGATTGGTTAGTAGATCTTCGAGAATCAGCATTTTTTTAACAAAAGAAATACAATAAATAAAACTCTTATAGCACGCGTTCAAAATCAGATCAGGCAAGCAGGATACATCACGCTTTATGGTAGGTCCACACGACACAGACTTGGCACAGACTTAGACAGAGAAGTCTGAGTAAAAAATTCTATCAACAAAATGTCTATAATTAGTTTTCATTATATAGTATTCTTAGAGTATCGTTGCAAACCACATTGATTTAATTATTTAATTTAAATATAATACGCAGACATACATACAAACTTTCAACTTTCATGAATAGCTCCGACTTTTTCAGGCAAAGCTCAGACATTCCAATACACCGACTTTAGTCTGCGCTGCTAAGTTCACAGACAAAATTTAATAGAAATCTATGCCAAGTCCGTGTCGTGTGGACCTGCCATTAGATTTAAAATGACATAACATTATGTCATTCATTTATGTGTTCAGAATTCTTGGAAGAGAATGTTTGTGTGCCTTAGTCCATGTTTGGATAGGACCGCGAATACTCGGTTAGCTTAGGACGGCAAACTTTTTTTTATTGCATAAAGATGAACATGTTTATTATTCATTTATTTAACCAAAAGTGCCAATAAAAATACCGTCTATGGGACCTAGACAAAATTACATAGCGATTGTCGATTTAGTTCTTAGAAAATATCATTTATGTAAATTATTCTTGTTTTCGATTTATGACAGCAATTGAAGTATTGGGTCGAATGCGAATGAGTATTTTTTCTTTATCACTAAACCAATGATTATGTAGTCTAAGGTTCAGAAAAGTACGTAGAGTACTTAACAATATTCGAAACTTACCTAATATATTATTTGCGCTAACAATTCCCAAAACATCACGTTGAATTTAAGTTTAATTAAATCTAGTCCAAAATGAGGGTAACTTTATCAAAATGACTTAATTTTAACAAATTGGCTACAAGTTTAAAATTAAATGTTCAATTTTTGTTTGACTTGGTTAAAACGAGTTGGACCCTTGGGCCCAGACCTTTACTAGAAGTAAGGTTCCCTGGTCATTTTAAAATATTAAATTATTTAGTGACTAATTCTAAAGGTTCCCTTATATTCAAAATGTCCCATTCCAACCGATCATCTAGATAGCTGACACACTTCTTCTTCTTCTTTGCTACCAAGGTTGGTGGCGCATTGGCTATCTAGGGAATAGCCAACATTTCTATGAGCGCCAATATCTATGAGCTCAATAGCCCAGGTGGTATTTATATTGACGACCTCCGTGGTCGAGTAGTGTGTACACCGGTTTTCATGGGTACGCCACTCCGAGGTCCCGGGTTCAATTCCCGGCCGAGTCGATGTAGAACAAGTTCATTAGTTTTCTATGTTGTCTTGGGTCTGAGTGTTTGTGGTACTGTCGTTACTTCTGATTTTCCATAACACGAGTGCTATAGCTACTTACATTGGAATCAGAGTAATGTGATGTTGTCTAATATTTAATTATTTATTTATTTATTTATATCATTATTATTTTGTAGAAGTTTCGATTTAGAGGGTTCATGCCTGTCCTGGATTTTCATAAGATCAATTTGTTTATAATTCATTCACAATTTAGCATTTTATAAGCATTACATTTTATTCAATGTTGTAACATGACGATTCAAGTGTTGAGTGAAATTCTACATCCAACAACAAATATCTGCCAACCCACAATAGGGCGTGGTGTAACCTATCAAAACTTTTCCTAGAGTGAAAAATAAACCTTTGACCTTGTAGGACTTTTACTAGCATGGAATCTTTCATTATTTCGTACAAAAAAATATTAAAAAAAAAAACAGCAATTACCGTTGCAAGCCGCCCGTGTTGCAGACGTCCATCGTCAGTGGTCACTTTCTATCAGGTGAGACATTTAATCGTACGCCATCTGTTACTTAAAAAAAATGGTCCACATTGATTAATTTTGCATCTTCCTATAACCAATAATACCAATAAATGTATACTTTGAAACTTTTAAGCGTGTGGACTCGCATAACATTTTTAGCAGTATAGTCAAGAAATATTTCTAAAACAATAAACAATTTAATTCCGTTCCATTCCATTCAGTGTGTGCAGATAAAATCCGGCAACTGCATTTTGAGTCAGTTCCAAATTTAGTGCTTTTGACAGTACAATCATGTACACTAAACTGTATTCGTTAGAACAGAGATTTCATGACAGCTTCTTTTAAAAAATACACGCTTTTTTACTTTGATTATTTAAATAATTAAAAAAATTAAAAAAAATTTAAAGTATGAACTGATTCTAACAATTAACAAATCTTCTGTAAAAATATATTCTGCTTCGTTTTGAATGTAATTATTATATAATTTATACATATATATATACAATTAAATATAATTATACATTTATAAACTTTATACTATATTTATATAGAATTAATACTCGTTTTCACCTGCAAATTTGCGCACATGCTATGGAGCGGTCGTAAGTTTTATATATAGAAATGTCAAAAGTATGTCATTCCGTGGAATTCAAGCTTGCTTATTAAATAAAAAACCAATTTGGTTCAGTAGTTTAGCCGTCATAGGATAACAAACAGACATACCAAGTTTTTTTATTAATTACTATATACAGTTATTTGTGTATATATGTAAAATTTGAGCAATTTGTCCAAATCTCCAAATCATATACATATTTATAAATACAATATGTTTGTTACAAGTATTGATGAACCCTGTACTCGTAATTGTAATACTTCATAAACTTATTGAGTACGAAAATAGCACTGCTAAGGTTAAGTTCGAAGACGCAAATATCTTATAATACCATACTTATTCGTGAATGCCATTTAACTACAAACCTTCTGATAGATCCAATATCGAGTCCACTCCAGTTCTTTATTCCAATCAGTCTTTTGTTAAAGCGTCTCGGGCGCAGCGCAGACATCAGCCAATACACGTCTCATTCTCAACCAAAGTTTTCAACGCTATGACTGAGTTATTACTGTATTTTATCAATCAATCAATGTAATCAATCAAGTCAAAAATTCAAGCGAAGAAAAAAAAAATGCGTTATAGTTACATTGCCTTCCGCATCTTATCGGATTTTTATATTGAAAACTTTTGGGGACGTATTATTTCTCCTGTAAGCTGCAATGATAGCCTCCGGCAACCAGTAGGCTAATGAACAACTGTGCAGTTTTAAATATCATATTATAATTTAAGATTAATTGTTTATAATTATTTTCATTAACATAAGTTATCTCGAAAAAAAAAACAATAGTTTTGTGTGATAACTTTGTGTGAAACTATTGGGCTTTACGGAGCTCTAAAGCGTGAATTTCATGTTCTGGTATTCCTATCATGAGCTATTTTTACAAAATAGGTAGGCGAACAGACTATTGGGCCACCCGATGGTAAGTGGTCACCACATACATTAGCATCGTAAGGAATTTTAATCATTTACATCGCCAATGCTCCACCAAAATCAGAAACTAAAATGTTAGTTCCTATAGCTACACTGGCTTAACACCCTTGAAACAAGACCACGCAATAAATGATTGCTGTTTGGTGGTAGAATACATAATGAGTGGATGGTACCTACCCAGAATTGCAAAAAGCCCTACCACAATGTAATTATGAATTATCATGTCGTACAACAAATCGTCAAGTATATTCAACAATTGTTTATTGAAGATATTGAGAAAGTCGATCTAATCTCTGCGTTCGACTCGAGTGCACTGCAAATGGACTTTATTGAACTTTATTGTTCATTCACAAAGAGTTTTATTTGCTATCTAACTTTAATATCCCAAACTTTTTAGAATCGTTGTTTCGTCATTTTATTTTAAAATAACAAAAAAAAACTACTGGTAAATATTCGCCGCGGTTGTTGCACCACTGTTTAATGCGCTTAGTAAATATTTATATTTCATCTCGTGCTCGGCGGTGAAGGAAACATCGCGAGGAATCCTGCACGTTGTGAATGAGAATCTGCCCCGTGCATCCACCAACCCAATCGTGGTATAAGTTCTAAATCTCCTCAAGAAGACGAGGTATTCGTGGGACATTTGCAGGCTTCACTCTTTTTACTTCTTCCTACATAAAAAAATTAACTAAAAATCAATAAAAAAATGTATTAAAGTGGCATTACATTTCGCAACTCATGCCGAACATTATTTTAACTATTTAAAAAAAAACGCAATAAAAACACAAACAAGATAGAGAGTTAAAATAAACGAATTACTTCGTTGGATAAAACTTTCACATCACATTACAAAGTTGGTAACTGATTAATGCAAACGTAATTGCGTTTTTATTCCCTTATAACATTAGTTTATGTGGAATTAGAAAACAGATACTTGTCAGTCGCAGTTATAAACTTAATTTTAAATTGAAACGAACTGTAGTATGTCTACACGTCATGCCTGACAGACTGACTCAAGCCTGGTTCAAAGCTTCGAACCGCAAACCTTACCTACTCATAAGAAGTCATTTTCGGTTTCGTCGAAAAATTCTCCGTTACTGTCCGAAGTATGGAATTTAGAAGTGTGTACACTCTCGTATCTTGAAAAGCACATGAGACAGTTGGTCCTGTTCCTGAACTCTTTCTAGTAGTGTCGAATTTATCGTCCCATTGGATAATAAGTCCCATTGGATAATAAGTCCCATTGGATAATAAGTCCCATTGGATAATAAGTCCCATTGGATAATAAGTCACTCACACAACACACAGGTGTTAGCACACACACGTGCGCTATGATATGTCCCTCGTAGTTGGCTGGTCTCCTTTCAGATTGGTGCCGTGAAAGAAATCGGTCAAGACGTCATTATTATAACTACACGTGAATCTCATGTTTATTTTGTTTACTAGTGATATGTTCTTTTACTAAATTCGAGTTACTATTGGTGGCGGTTTTGCTGAATTCAATAAGTGAACGGAAATTTAAAAGGTAAAAACAGCTCAGTTACTTTTTACGGACACCAGTCTATTCTGGAGCAGCACGGTACGCTTCGAATCTTAAGCAATGAGGAGACTTTTGCCCAATAGTGGGACAGTTAAGTCAGTTAACTGTTGTTATCAATTACTAGTGATCTCACTGGCTTCTCACGTGCAATAAAGAAAATTTCATTATATAAATATAATTCATAACCCTATAGCTCCTAGGAATAATGTAGTTTCCATCATTAGTTTACAAGATTACCTCCACATACAAACAAACAAACTTTCCCTCTTAATAACATTTATCAATTGTTCAGGTATATTTCATTAGAGCGAATCTTTTCAATTGTTTACGAGTAATTGCCAAAATAACCAACAAACACAAGAATTATACCTTCGAAAGCATTCAACTTCTAAATTGTTAATTGACAAATTCAATTAAAAGACGTAAGGACCTTTCAGACTGTTTGAAGTTCGTAAGTCAATCATTAATTGATTGGCTTAAGAACTTAACGTTTAAACAAAAATATTACTCGTAACCATCTTAGCCCTGATTCGCTGTCAGCGCTTGGAATTAAAAAGAAGGTTTATTAACACTGCGATTGTTATAGCTCAAGAAAAACTTGATGTGTTGTACCCACCGAACGGGTGGTGGAATTTTAACTATTTATAAGCAGGTGCGTGCAGTGTGTCTGTTTATCTCGGCCAGATCACTGAATTTAATTTGCTATTAAGAAAGGACATAAGGTATTTTTTATACATAAAACCTGACGTCAAATAACGTGAGTGAATCTGCGCGCGTCAACTAGTATTGGATAATAATGTTGGCTATAATTTTGTCAACACTATTTATGAATGTATCGCCTACAAACATTAAAATAGTGTACAGTTTGATGGTTTTAAAATACACAACTAATGGGTAGCGCGCGAAAGCTTCGCGTTTATTCAACAGATTTTGTTTTGATTTAATTTCATTGTAAACTGACGACGTATGTTCGCACGTTTTAAGTTTGTTTTTATTTTTTATATACAGCCATAGCTCTCTACCCGGCTAGTAACTTTTCCCGCTCTACAAAATTAATTCTTTGTTAAATCATAACAATTTAGTAAATTGCCAGTAAGAATCCTCTTCATTTTTCTGCAGATCTTCGACTTCAAAATGAGACAATACCTGATCCTCTACGTGCTGCTATCGTCCCATAACCACTGGGACAAAAATCGGCTTACGCTATTAATATATAAGATATCGTAAATTATTACTAATCTTTTTTCATCATCTAAACTTAACATCTCAGGGGTTGGTCGAAGATGTGAGATAAATTTGCATTTTAATGGAACGCTTCACTTGAACGCTTTTGCCGCTAACTCTCTGGATGCTGTGACGGCGAATGACAGCCTCTTAAAATACACTCTTAAAACAATAACTACGAGAACCCTTGACTAATATCGTGAAGGGTGATTGACAACGCGGTCATTACAACAAATCTACTAACTAACTGGTGTAGATTTTTATATGAAGATATTTTATGTGTTTTTGAACCATTTTGAAAAAGAAATTTTTCAATTGACCTGCACATATGTTGTTTTTGAATTAATTTTGATCTTAGCTTGAGTTCATTATCATATGGCTTATAGGAAGTCCCATCTAAATGTTTTAAGTTAATTTTTAGTATTGATAATTTTTTTATATATTTTTATTTAATATACATAAATTCCGTACTCTAAATACATTGTTCCGTACGTTATATACTTGTGCAGTTCTTATATTGTTAAATTAACAATCAGATCGACTTAGTTAATTTAGAACTTATTAAGTTTTCATTTCATCTTAAGTAAAACACAAATATTCATCTGAATTGTTACTTATTTTATAAAAAAAAAAAACATCAGATATATGTCTTATAAATAAACTAACTAAAACTCTAAACTAAAGGATTCCCAAGAATTTCCAAGAGCTTATTCTACATTTACAATTCATCTCATTCATGTCTGTGAAGAAAAACAACGTGAAGAAGCCCACGTGCGTCTAATTTAAATAAATAAATCGCAATTTGAAATCAACCTCAAACGTTGTTCCAATGCGAGTTGCATTGGAACAACGTGAAGTAATTGAGTTAATTAGTAATTATTAATTAAAGGAGCTGTTACTTTACTTTACTTTCATAATTACTGTAAGGATATTTCTTTTAAACTGCATTCGTTTTTCAAATTATACCTAAATAAGGTTTTATTGTTTGAACAAAGGGTAATATTTAAATATAGAACTCTCCAAACAAATGAAATCGTCCGAGCAATAAAATCAACAGGACGGAATCTTTTAATGATCAGAAAGTATTGATTGATATATTTTTAGTATAAAAACAAATGTTCAAACAGTACTGGCTGTTTATAATATTTAAATATATAACGCGGATAGTGTTTGTTGTTTTAAAAATCGAAAATCGATACAATTATGAATATTAGAAAAAAAAAACGATAACTAAACGATAATAATAATATATTTGCTAGAAATAACTTGCAACTCATTTTATTGGTAGCACAGCGTTCAATTCACATTAAATTGTAGAAATTATTGAAAACACGCATTTCTAATAAATAATTTGACAAATATCAGTAATGTTTATTGATGATTTTTTCAATAGATTCTATTAATACGAGACTTAACTTTTGTGTAGTAGTTTTTGTCTGAGTAACTTATAAATATTTGAATCACAATCCCTTTCAATAATCTCGTGAAAACAGCTAATCCGACATAGACGCTCTTCATTTCATTGCAAATATCGTGAGGCAACCTGCGAGGCTTGTATGAAAATATATAAAAAAATTATCCACCAGCTCGCATTGGAGCAGCATGGTGAAATAAGAATATCTTAGCCCAACAGTGGGACATTCACAGTACGTTTCTTTGTATATGAATGAAGCAGCGAAGAGGATTAGTATAGTCTTAACTCATATAAAAAAAATAATATTAAAATGCGAAAATAATTCTGTCTGTCTGTATGTTACGCTTTCCCAGCAAACAATAAAGGGAGCGAAGCCGGGGGCCACAACTAGTATTACATAATAAAATTAAATTAAATCCCTTGCCTATAAAACGGCGCAACTTTTTAAAACTCATCATTTATTTTTAATTAATATCGAAGGGTATAAGGCACGTATCCTTACTCCGTGGAACAAGTAATTGTGAACGTGCCTTATCTAAGTCAGATGAAAAGATCGCTAACTATTTCGTAAACGCAATATTATTTGAAGAGTCCATCCGTACGTCATAAATATAAATTAAACTTAATCTTTTAAAACTTTATTAAAACATGCATATAGTTGTTTTGTTAAAGTAATTGATATAAAATTTAATTAAATCGTTTAGTTATTGGGAAGTGACGAAATCAAAAATCAAAATAATTAACAGTTACAATTAACAAGACTAAATTTAATATAAGCGTCTGTTAGAACCATAAAAGGTCAGGTCATTTTGGATTCGCTTATACATATATATTTGTGCATTTGTCCATTTATATATATCGAATCACACACCCTTCAAACCGGAACACGACTATACTGAGTATTTATTACTGTTTGACAGTAGATTTGCTGAGTCGGCCATCTAAATAACCCTTAATATATGGAATGATTAATATTAAGTTGCAACCTAATAGATAAAGGTCATAAGGATCGGACAATTTTAAGGCAGCTTTTATCATACTTTCCTGTCGTTTAGGGCTTTATTGAGTCTGAGCATAAGCCTACAGCATAACACTACGCACACCCTTTCAATAATATCCGGTATTTATAATTGTTTGTTTTATTACTGATAATGCAGGGTGAGCCTCTGACAAGGAATACATAAGTAAATAATATCTAAATAAATTAAAATAAATGTTTTCGATTGCGTTGAAATTTTGGTGACTACGCGAAGACTTTTTGTGTTTGTCGGGACGATTAGCTAGTAAAAGATAAAAATTTATTAAAAAATTTATAAGGCACAATCAAAGATTATTGATCGCGTAATATATCGCAACAACATCTAAAATTGGACGAGCCTTTATTTTTTATTATAATAAACATTCTTATTATTGAAAATATTCTATTCTTTTTTTTGAAATCAAATTAAATAAACACCAATATAACTGACAATGCACGTCGCATTAAACAATATATATATTTTACAAATATATACAGGGTTATTGGTAATTCGACGTATTCCCGTTAGGAGGTGATAGGGGTGACTATTTGCGATAATTTTAACACCCACATGCATAATGCAAAAGTGAACCATTTTTCATAAGTCAAAATTGCAACTTCAAAAATTTATTAAAAAAAAAGTTTCGATTAAAATCTACTTTTTTCTTCTGATATATAAAAACGATTAAACACTAGATATTTTTTAATATTTAAACAATAATTATCGGTCCAAATTTAAAAATGCGAACGAAAAACGATATTATTTCAATATTTTTTTATTTTTTTCCCTCAAATATGCCTGAAAAAAAAAAACATTATGAAACTTGTTCTGCAGATTATTTTTAAAAACATAATCGTTTAATTATGAACGCTTCAAATACAATGCGGAATAATTTGATTAGTTTGGTAGTTAGGTCACAACTTAGAAAAAGAATGCGACTTTGCGTTCGCAATAGGGGAAGTCACTTCGAGCAAGAACTAGGCTAAATTAAAAAATATCTTAATTGTAACTTAGCTACTGAACTGTTAATGTATCTAAATTTAATTTTAAATTTGTATTAAGTAAGTAAATTAAATAAATAAATAAGTTTTTTTACATTGGTTATTATTTTAAATCAATTTTGTGGGAATTTTAAAGAGCGACCTTTAGTACAAATTCGGTCATGTTCGCATACGAATTTCCACCAGCGTCCTTTCTGATCATTTTATTTCGGTTGCTTTGAAATAAATTCCTAGTTTTTATACATTTTCGGAAAGCTAATTCTACAGCGATTTTGTTTTATTTCAAGAGACGCCATTGTTGTTATTTACTTAGGTCGTTGAACTTTCTCGGGCACGCGTAACATGTTTAAAAAGGGATTATCCCTTCATATAATTTGATCATCAATAACAATAACTAATATTCCTTATAATTGGACGCATCAATCACAAAGATGACAGCGTCAAATTAAAAAAAGGTTTTTGACATGTAATATTAACGTCACTTAAGTTGCTTTTGACGTTTGCTTGTCCGAATTTAAATATATAAACTATGTCTATAAAAATATCTCTGTTTTATTGAATCCGCATCACGCAAACACTGCTTTTCAATATGTTGTTATCAAAGGTTTTGTCTTAGCATTATTATATATACTAATATCATAAATGCGAAAGTAACTCTGTCGGTCTGTTGCTCTTTTACAACTAAAATACTAAAGTGAATTTTATGAAATTTGTTTTGAAGCAAGATTGAACTTACACACTTAGACATAAGATTTATGCCTTCTACCGTACGATCAATCCCTAAATGAAGCGAAGCCGCGGGCAACAACTATAAATAATATAAATCAACGTATAATGTAAACCACAGCGTCCGTCGTCCGGGCCTTCTATTATGACATACAATAACAACACTGTCTATTTATATAAAGCCATTATTAGGAAACCATTTGTGCAAAACACGCACAAGTACTTTCAAATAGATTCTATTCTACAGCCAAGAATCAGTCTGTTAAGATAAGTCTGATAAAAGAAATAACAAAAAGTTATTATCCCGATTTATTGAACTTTTATATAATTTATGAGTCTATAACAAAAGATACAAAATCTTAAATTTAATTAAAGTTTTACGTGTTGTGCGCCCCTCCAAATATGGGAGACTATACGTACGACATTGAGCGAAAAATATTTAAACATAATTACGACAAAAAGTGAAAAAATAATACTACAACAGTAAAAGAACAAATCGATTCATTCAAATAAAAACAAACGTATGTGATTGGGATGAGATTATTGATTTACTATTTTTGTTAGTTTAAAAGTTGCAACGTTGAATATCAAACTCATTTTTACTGTTAGAGTGTATTTTATTGTCTACGGAGTTATACAATAGCGGTGTTATGTTAAAGTTTGATTTAAACGGAGGAATAGTAAATAAGGCATGCATTGTAAAGCAATAATAAGGCTTTTGAAGCAACCACTACCATCTACCACTACCATCTACCACCACATGTACTATTTTATGCAGAACTAAACAATTATTATAATTAATATATTATTATGTAATTTAAGGGTTAAAACTCATTAAAGTGATTCTTTGTAATTGGAGATTTAAAAGTGTTTGACAACAGGACACCAACAATATGTTACTGTTAGATATAGTCCATTTGTGTGTGTGTGATGTCAATTACTACGCCCTTATAGTCAGATGGGACGGAAGTTGACGTGTAACTCCAAGTTTCCCATTCCGCAAAGTCAATAAATCCTTCCGGGGGCACAGTATTCATTTCGATAATAAAATTCCACAGATATTTTTAAATTAGCCGTCAACATTATATAGACGGTAAAAAAACGTGGTGCTAATACTTGTCGACTTTCAGGCTGGTGATATCATAAACATTTTATTATATTTAAGGGGCATAACTTTGTATTTTAAATTTCGAACAACAGTAAGTTTCTTGTCAGTTGTACTCGGCAGAATATACATTTCAAACCGGTGGTAACTTAACGTTTGATAAAGTTCTGTAAAATAAAGTATATTTTTTATGGGTCCATTCGGGATTCAAACCCGAGACCTTGATATCTGAAAACTTATTTGGGCACTAAACTAAAACGACAGTTGAGTAGATATAATACTTCGATGACAGATATTAGATATCGAAAATATTGTATTAATATAAATGACAAATCATTAAATACGACAGAGGAATAATACGATTGTACGGTAACAACGTCTCATTATTTTCGAGGAAAGACAGACAGACGTTAGATTACATTCTTGTTAATAATATTAATGATATATTGACAAATTGAAGACGTCAATTTACTTTTAGTTTCGTAATACGTAATAAAAAATTACTACTGATATAAAATGATAAAAACATGCGTGTATTTATTGAAATTGATTTGCAATTAAATTATGATTATTGTGATAAAAGTAATTTCTTTTTATTTCAAGACTATTATTAATAACGCTTACTCGTAAATTTAAATATTCACAATTTAAATTCATAACAATATTTTAAAATAAGATATGTTGCGAAGTTGACTATTACGAGGTACATGACATTTAAATGGCGGCTTAGCGAGTAACGTATAGTTTTGATGTCACCCTGAGCGCGCGCATCATATAAATTCACTCCCATAGTATTTCTATAACGCGATTAAAATAGTATAATGTAAAAACTGAGCCGAGATGGCCCAGTGGTTAGAACGCGTGCATCTTAACCGATGATTTCGGGTTCAAACCCAGGCAGGCACCACTGAGTTTTCATGTGCTTAATTTGTGTTTATAATTCATCTCGTGCTCGGCGGTGAAGGAAAACATCGTGAGGAAACCTGCATGTGTCTAATTTCAACGAAATTCTGCCACATGTGTATTCCACCAACCCGCATTGGAGCATCGTGGTGGAATATGCTCCATACCTTCTCCTCAACGGGAGAGGAGGCCTTAGCCCAGCAGTGGGAAATTTACAGGCTGATTATGTATGTATAATGTAAAAACAATATCTACCATGCTGCTCTACTGCTAGTTAGATACATACATCATATGTACAGCCTATTCCAATGGAAGTAGGAAAAAAGATAAACAAACCTTAGATTTACGTATTTCATACGATTTGCTAATAACTCAGCTATATTGTGCACTTCTAATAGTTTAGTATTAATATATATTTATTTATAATACAACACTATTGCCTTAACCACTTATTTCCACTTTAATTTAACTTCCAAAATTCCGATAAAAGTTTAGTCGCCGTTAAAACGCCTTTTTTCGCAAATCCATAGTAAATATCATAGATTAAACAAGCTCTCGAATTTGCCGTCAAATGTTGTCTATTTGGGTTTTTACCCATTATGGTTGGAATCAAGAGTATGTTTTCACAGATTAAGTATCCATAAAGACTTAGTTTTACTTGCCAGTTAGTATAAATAAACAAAAACATGAATATCCCAATATGTGTAATATTTTTACAAGATTTTTCATATTGTATATAAGCACATATTTATTTATTTAAATATACTATTCAAAGTAAAATAATTGTTGCATAGTTGAACGAACACATCATCAAACGAAAAGAGTTCTATCACAATGGGATACCGTTCAATTTCGTTTGTCTACTTAACAGGTCAGTAATTCTCTACTCGTAAGTCTTAAGCCAAGTAATTCATTAACAAGGTACTTACTATATGAACAATTTGACTTAACCCTACTTAATTATAAATGGAAATGTGGGCTCAAAGTTCAAGACTTGTTGATAAACGAAGGTTAAGACTCTATTACTTGGCATTAAATCTTGGTACTTGTAAATAATTCAAAAGGTCTTAACAGTGAGATAAATCTAACCTATTCATTACTTATTTACATATTCAATTCTCGTTGTATTTTATATTTGGAGCTAAAGCTTAAAAAGGCTTGGTACATATTGAGCACCCAGCTTCAAGTAAACAGGAACATCAAATAATTTATGTGATTAATTTTGGTGGGGAACCCCAACCAAAAGGACCCCGTTCAATACCAATAACTTAACAATGATCTTTAATAATTATTCTTTGTAATCGATATTTGTAACAGTTACTGCCTGTTTTTCGTGTCCCATCCGTCGGACCGATTGAACATTGTACAAGCGTCTATTATTTCCAGTGTTCCTATTTAAATTTTACTTTGAAGCAATAAAAAGTTCTAAAATTTTCGTCTAACGCTTGAATCTTTAGGGACTTTTGTGTTATATGTTTTTTTACAATTTTTAAAATCATTAAATTAAGAAAATAATGTGTTCGTCATTGCAAAGTTATGTCGATCAGAAAAAATTACAACCGTCAAAATAATCAAGCTAACTTGTACAGAATATATTTCTATTGATAAAAATGTCAAACCAAAAAAGTATCCATTACATTAGCTCTATTGAGTTATTACTCAAATACATAACTCAATAGCTAGAAGCTGTACAACCTTTAACGATTATTTATAAACATTTTATTCAAAATAATTTATAGGCTTTCAATATCTAGTTTGTAAAATAAATTAATTGGTGTAAACTGAGTAACTACTGAATTTCTTATGAGTTCTTTTCACTAGAATCTGTCGTACCGATGATAGCTATACATTTAATCCAACATAGTAATAATAATAATAATATTTACAATATGTTACATATATCAAAAGAGGCCCTCTTATATTATATAGGCCCTAAACTAGGCATACCCGTATGCTAGGGGCCAGTGACCTCCCAATCAGTGCATACATTTGATAGACTTATTATTAAGTTTAAAGAAAATTAAAAGAAAAAAAAAATAGAAAAACATGCCCATACCATGACGCAATCCGTCATATATAAAAGTATTTGGTTTTTTTTTTGTTTCGAAATGTATGGCCTAATTTAAATTTTGAAAAAAAAAATTGAAATCGTTTACATTTTTATTAAAATTATATCTTAATATATCGATACTCGTATATAATAACATTAATTATAATTAATAAATATAACATAAATAAATAAAAATATCTATATGGTTGATTGGGTATTTAGCTTAGCGAGCGCAGTAAGAGTTTACTTACGATACGAGGTTAGCTATTATGCAGGAGATTTTTTTTAGCTTAACACGTTCACGTCTTAACGTTAAGTGTGACTGAGGATCCCATGAGATACGAGATAAGGCAGGATCGCAATAAATCTTGATACTAAAACACGATTAAATCAAAGAGCGATTTTTTTATGACGATATAAAAAATATATTCAATATAAGCAGTATCAAAATCTAATTATACTTCATTCTAGTAAATTACATAAAGCTTTACTCATTTTCAACACATAAATTATGTTATAAAATATTTGTAATACTAACGACCCGCCCCGGCTTCGCACGGGAGCAATGGTGCCACTAAATATAATACAGAATGTCTTACATCGTTTACAGTTTTTCAGTCGTTATACAACGAAAACCGATATGTCCCTGTGTTTAAAATCTGTAATATCTTCGAAAATATTCATTTAAATTAAATGCCGTAAAGGACCATGTTGGTCTATATTAAATGTACAATGTATTTAAGGTACTTAATTGGATAAGGATTCATGCTGTATTGCTTTGAAAATAAGCCATTATTTCTCGTAAAAAGTAAACGATAAAAAATGGTTATTGTGAGTTATCCCTAAGAGATAGACATATATCTTGGCGAACTTTTTGAAAGACGTTTTTAAGGTGTACAATACTGTAGTACACTAAGCGCAAAATATCGTCATCACTTCAGAAACCACTAAAATTATCAGTAATTCTCTACTATATTGTGCGTATATTATACATATAAACCTTCCTCTTGAATCAATCTATCTAATAAAAAAAACCGCATCAAAATCCGTTGGTGAAATTTTAAAGATCTAAGCATACACAGGGACAGACAGCGGTAAGCGACTTTGTTTTATATCATGTAATGGTGATAATGATAATTTGCTACGTACGTACCTACTATAAGAACTCGTATATTAGTCTTGAAATTCTCAATAATCTAACGTAACTAACGTAACCATAATTATCGGATGTCCGAAATAAAAATCTATCCAAACCGAATCTATCCATAATCAAATCGGATAAAATAATTGTTCATTATAATTTTCTTTTTGCATAATGTTTAATTAAAGATATTTAAAAAAATGTTTTTAAGGCTATTTATTTTCTGTGATTATATCAAATACCAAATTATAGCTTACAAATAAAGTCAAACAATTACCTTATAATTTCTTTTACAATACCTTAATAACCTAATATTCGTATCTGAAACAATCGGATTATCCGACTAAATTTCGTATCCGTAACCGTATCTGAAACCGGTAAAATATTATTCAAATATCCGTATATTATATTACGGATCTATGTATATCCAGATCCGAAATAACAAATCCACAGTTTGTGTTTGTTTAAGTTTTTATTATTAATTTAAGAATGTATTACTTTTTATTGTAATTCAATAGTGCTGTAATTACCAGTAGTGGTGTATCACACTGCATCGGTCCGTGTACTTTTGATTGCATTGTGAATATGCCGATGGTGTTTCGAATAAACAAATAAATAAATAAAACATCTCTGGTTCCGAACACTACGTCTGCCTTTTGTTTTATAATTTGACCATTACCAATAAGCAATCGCAATATTCAACAATGTTAAAAGTTCACTCGAACTAAGTCTGCAATCGAATATCACCTCTTCAAAACTCTTTGACATCGTCGACCTTTAACCCAGTTGGATGGATAATTACAGCATGGACGTGGATTATTAAACTTCTTTAGAATTAAAGTTAAATAGCCATGTCGAGAGTCTATGTTGAAAGTTTTTTCACATAAAACCTCAGAATAATAGGTATTTTATGTCGTTTTTATTAGCCAAGCTACGTGTGTGCCAAATTCCTTGTATTCGTTAGGCGAAGGAACGTGATGTGGTCCCGATAAATAAAACAAGTGACATCGACTTTGAAGATACAGAAATTCAATTTTTCTTGATGTTTTTCGTATTCCATAACTTGGACACAGTTTAATTTGAAATTACTTTGGTAAATGCTTTAAAGGATGTAAGGAATATATATAGCCTGTATATTTTCCACTGCTTGGCTAAGGCCTCCTCTTCCTTTGAGAAGTTTAGAAGTACATACCACCACGCTGCTCCAATGCGGGTTGGTGGATTCACATGTGGCAGAATTTCGTTGAAATTATACACAGGTAGATTTCCTCGCGATGTATTCCTTAAATTATGAATTATAAACACAAATTAAACACATGAAAATTCAGCGGTGCTTGCCTGGCTTTGAACCCGTAATCATCGGTTAAGATGTACGCGTTCTAGCCACTGAGCCATCTCGTCTCTTTTGTAAATGTAAGGAATGTTATAATGATATCAGAGTCCGATTGAGTAACAATAGTTTCAAGAATAAATTAATTTCATTTTATGTCACATTTTATAAATGCTTAAAGTGTTCTATAATCGTTTAACTTAATAGCTTATAGGCAGTAAACCTGGTCGACAAGATACGCATTCATCCGTCACTTTGCTAACACCTCATAAACCAACTTAATCATTGATTCTTCGTAAGAGAAGATAAATGATTTTTAACAAACTACCCGCCCCGGCTTCACCTGGGTACAATAATGGTCTACGTACAAAATTTAGATTGAAGAATTAACATACAGAGAAAAAACACATATATTTAGGTCTCAATACGTAAGATTCCATTAACAAATACAATAATCAGTCCACTTAATTCAACTGTGACTGTATCTGTGACCGATTCGAACGATCGGTTGAAGAGTTAAACTTAAAACCGAGGCAATTGATTTAACATGACACCAAGTTTTCAAACTTTGCGTTGAAAATTTGAATCGAACTAATGCAATTGTGTCAGTCTCTATTAAAACAAGTCGAAACGCTGAGAATATTTTGCGCTGTCAAATCTATTTATAGCTAAGCTACTGAAACATTAAGATGTTCAAAAGTCGCGGATACACTTTTGGAGTTTCAAATTGTTAGTCGATTTTTTCCACCGATCATTTATTCAAATGTCAGTTTTCATCGATTTCACCGATCTAGTCACGAGTCGTCCAATCAAAGAAGATTCTACCGTTTTTGTAACGATTTGATATCGCGAAGCACGAAATTTGTTATGGACACAAAATAATCATAATAAAATTATATTAAAATAAAGTTCTTGAGCCGAGATGTTCCAGTGGTTGGAACGCGTGCATCTTAACCGATGATTGCGGGTCCAAACGCAAGCATCACTGAATTTTCATGTGCTTAATTAGTGTTTATAATTCATCTTGTGCTCGGCGGTGAAGGAAAACATCGTGAGGACAACCTGCATAGTCTATAATATAATTTCAACGAAATTCTGCCACATGTGTATCCACTAACCAATGAAGCAGCGTGGTGGAATATGCTCTAAACCTTCTCCTCAAATGGAGAGGAGGCCTTAGCCCAAATTGGTGGGAAATTTAAAGGCTGTTAATGTAAAATGAAAAAGTTCCTGATCCTCAATCCAATTCACTCTGGTTCTATAATTGGAAATGTTACTGTTGCTAACTGTGTCTCGTTTTCCTGACGATTTTGGTCACAACAGCCAATCAAGGGAGACTAACCAACTACGCAGGATATATGGTAGTGTAAAAGTGTGTGTGCAAACACAGATACACTCTCTACTCCCTCTCTGACCATCACCTTACAATGACCGACGGGTTTACATGATTTCCGAGGTACGGGACTGCACAAACTGCCAACTTCCATACTTCAGGCTGGCACTGAGAATTTTTCGACAGCAAACCTAATAACGTTTGTTTGGCCCAACCTGGGCTTTGAAGCCAGAACCTGGGGATATGTGGCCTTATATCTAGCCACCAGACACTATGATATATGAGAACACCGTCAAAAGGTTTAAATCACGCTCAATACGGTTTGATAAGCTGATAACACTTATTGGCAGTTTAGTTATCACCAATAACATCAAGTGTACGCGTAACGGCTTTTAGACATGTTTGTTTTAACAGATATCGTGAAAATCTAAATTTTATTGCAAATTTCAGTATAGTTATATATATTATTTTGATTTCATAAGACTTTGGATTATAAAATGAGGCTAATATGTATTTTAAGATCTGCAGAGTAGAGGCCTGTGACTGGGGACTACAATGATTAGTATTTTAGGAATTAGTTCATATCAAGGACAGTAGTAGTATTAAAAAATCAATTCCCGTCGTCTGTACGCTCAGATCTTTTAAACTACGCGACAGATATAAATGCGGTTTTCAACAATTAATATATTGATTCAAGAGGAAGATTTATGTGTATAATACAGGCATATTATAGAAAAGAAAAGCGAAAAATTTCAACTTTATAATCGGAAAAAAATCAATAATGTTTAATATAAAAGTTGTACATAGACCCTCATTGAACTGGTGTGTATCTGAAATGGGTAGCTAGTAAGATTATAAAGATAAATCATTAAAACATGTACTAAAACGATAGGAAAGAAAATATCTTTCCACCCTGATAAGCAAGGCAAGATCCTGTATAAGACTATTAAGAACATTAAAATATAAAAAAAAAACAAACTGTATAACATTACTATTAATCCAAGCGTTGAATTAACAATCTCCCCCTCCGATATCAATAATCCAACGATTATGTCTATCAGATTTAATAACACTTTTGTTGTAAAACAAAAAACACGGGGAATTAATATAAAATATTACTTGATAGCTTCAATTAAAATAGTATAACTCGTCTTGTACTTAACAATTTTGTCAAGAGCTGAATTAGAATTCATGGTATAAAAAAAAATCTTCTTTATTAAAGTGGGCTCATAAAAGCACTTTTGTATCGTTACGTTACAGTGTTGATTGTATGTGAAACCACCATACCACTGATTCTGAAAGAAGACTCTACCGAGAAGAACTAGCAAGAAACTCCAATTTAATTCCAATTAAATTTACATATATCCTGTCTGTCTGTTGTAATAATCTCGTATAGAGTGATATGGCTTATTTGTAAATGTTTTTTGACATGAACACTAATTTTTTTAAAAGGCCAAGTTAATAGGTAACCTGGATGCCATTAGCAGTGGACAAAGCCTAGTGAATGATCGAATTTGGTCAAGATCTGTGTATGGTAGCCCCCAACTTTTCTTTTCGATAAGATCTTATCCAAACCGTCTCTTTTAAAATGACTATTTAATTGATCGCACTTGTTGAATAAATTATATTTAGATTTTATATAAATGAATATAGTCTATTACGAGCAGACGATGTCTCTTTAGCGCTATCACAGATAACATCGTTTTGAGACCTGTTTCATGAAGATAAGTATTATGAGGAGGTTTCTTAAGAGAAAATATGGAGCCGCGAAGAGCTCATTTATTGATAGAATTTGTGAATATTTGTAACACTAAATTTAAAATTAGTAATAAGAATTTATACCACCATTCTTGGTAGTAAACCATTATGCGAAAATTAAAACTAATTCTATGAACGGAAGATACATTAGCTTATCATTATCGAGGTTGCTGATTAAACATCGACGCTTAAAAAAGGTTAGCCTGTTAGTAAATGGCTAATTAAACTGGGCTTCGACGGGTACATCATTAGAGACATTTTTAACTTTACCGTTTCATAAATTCAAATCATTTGTAAAAAATACATTGGTAAAGATATTATTCAATACAAGATTATACAGATGATAAAAAAGTGTGTAGTTAATACTTGTTGACTTCCAGGCAGGATATATTACATACATATATAATTGTATTTAACTAACATGACTGTATTTTTAAATGTTGAAAAAGAGTAGCTACTGAGTTTATGCGGGTTCTTCTCGGTAGAATCTTCATTCCGAAACGGTGGTAGCTTCACTTAATATAGTTTGTTAAATGACGATTCAAAAGTGCTTGTAAAAGCCTACTCGAATAAAGTATATTTTGATTTTGAGTAGAAATAAACTTTATGTTAACATTAGCAAAACTGCATACACATGATTTTTTTTTTTAAGAGTAGTAATGTCCATTTAGAAGGAATTAATAATATTCCTACTGACCCCTCAAATTAAGCTTAAAACTTGTATTGGGAGTGAGGACGAGAATAGCCCAAAGCGGCCTTGTTACCATTGCGCCATGGAAATCTATTATATGTGGGAGGGATACTGCATGTTTCGGACATCGTGATGTCTTTCTTTACCGCCGAAATGATTTATAAACATAAATTAATCATATGTAAATTCAGTCATTGGACCATCTTCAGAAATGAACGCACACGTATACCACCGTACTTGTACATTGATAACATGTACATACTTGTATCGTTCTACTTCCAAATCATTAAAAAATTATAAGCTTTAAAATCCACGAAATCACAATCATAATTTTAAAACGATTTGTAGGATTAAATCATATCACTCGTCTACATTTTTTAACATGTACATTTATATAAATGTACTCGACTGTAATTATTGTAATTAGTTGTTCGTAAAATTGGTAAAATTTGTAAATGAATATACCAATATATATGTGTATTCATTGGTATAAAATCTAAATATTAATGTAACCAATTAAATCTTTACTATGATGCCGCAGTCCCTGAGGTCTTAGTCGCGCGTGGAGTTAAATAAAAAGATAAGGAAATGTATTTTTTTTTATTTTATAGGTGGTTGAGCAAATGGACCACCCGATGGTAAGTCACCACCACCACGTTACATAGACATTGGGAACTTAGATATTATGTCCCTTGTCCCTATAGTAACACCGACTCACTTATCCATCAAACCATTCATCAAAGTTTGTTCATAACATTTGATCAAACATTTGTTTTAACAAAAATACAAAGTATGGCTGTTGGGCTGTAGAATATATAAATATATATAAAGTAGGTACATGAAAGGAGTTACGTACAACATCTCGTACATAAATAAATGGAAATAAAAATATCGCAACAATCTCGAATATTGGAACTGAAGATCTTATTACTCGACACTTTAATATTGCCGTGTCATAAAAATATAGTAGTTATTTCATCTCTACAATTTAAACTAAAAGGTTGAAGATAAAAATACATACGTCGTTCTGTCCATTGGCAATAAATTTAAACGTGTTCTAAATTTAAACATTTCACACTGGTTTAAGTTTTATTTTAAACTGGAACCATATAGAATATTAAAGTTTGGCGATGGAATCATTTGTAAGTGACAGACAGAGAGACACTACAAGATGTCTTAAATAGAACCATATGGTGTTATAATTGCGAAAGAAATTCTGTCTGTTACTTCTACAAGATTTAACCGGTGATCCGATTTAGATGAAGTTTGCTATATATATAGTTTCAGCCTGTAAATTTCCCAAGGTTTTGGAGCATATTTCACCACGCTGCTCCAATGCGGTTTGGTGGATGTGTGGGTTGGTGATGTTGCGTTTTTAGTACGATACACTTACCTTTAAAGGAATAGTTTTAGAGGTTATTCCAACATTCAGCACCATTGCGGTTCCATACACGTAGCAGATTTTCATTCAACACATGAAGTTTTCCTTATATTATAAGCAGAATTAGAGAACATGAAAATTCATATGTGACCGGCATTTGCACTCGGAATCATCAATTACAAATCACGTCTTCTAACCCCTGGGCCATAGGGCAATGGGTTAGAGTAAGCCCTTACCTTTGAAAGGTGAGACGGTTTTACTAGATTTACATGCTGCCTTTTTTTTAGATTAGGTAATTCAAGAGTGTGATCGACTGTCTATTTGAGGAATATATTGTGAGTTCTGTAAATCAGACGAACCTTAAAATTGGATCCAATTAGGAATAATGTGCGTATTCAATTTTCCTTGACATCGCGCGTAAATTTAGAGATATTTTAAGTTTGACTAAATATATCGTTAACGCAAAACTTTTAATTGCCCCTTAACAATTTTGAATTTATTATTGTAACTTACATGACGGTTACTAGAATACATCAAGAGACACTTTTACACGGTGGCAGGGCTTTGTGCAAGCCCGCCTGGGTAGGTACCACCCACTCATCAGATATTCTACCGCCAAACAGCAATACTTAGTATTTTTATGTTCCGGTTTGAAAGGTGTACCTACCCAGTGTAACTACAGGCACAAGGGACATAACATCTTAGCTCCCAAGGTTGGTGTAACGTAGGGCAAGTGCCGGCCCGCCTACCTATTACGTAAAAGAAAACATCCACCTCCTACAATACCTTCTTGGTATAAATAGGTCCTAAATGGACTCTTTTTGTCGCTAAATAAACCACCGACCACGTAGTTTTATCACGGAGTGCTTCTAAAAGAACTCAAGGAAATTCTTTACGTGTACTCCCGTCCTTTACAAAACCATACGATTGAATTTTAAATGAAAACAACATTCCTTTTCAATGGAACTTTTTACATGTATCGTATAAAAAGCAAGGGAAAATCGCCTTTATCTGACCCATTTAAGACCTATTTACAATGAGAAGAAATATGGGCACATGTTAGGCTAACTAAAAATAGCTTACATTTGCCTTTCGCTTGAAGTATATTTTTAAAACGGACGACAATATAGTCACAACAAAGAACTTATAACGAATTTAATGGAAATAAACTGTATATTCGTTTGACTTGAGATGGCTCAGTGGTTAGATTACGAATCCTTTACAAATATTGCGGTGTCATACCGAGAAAGCATCACTGCCTTATCTCCTGATTCATATGTGATTATAATTAGTATCCTGCTCATTCAGTAAAACATATTGCAGAATCGTAATAAAATCAGCTCCAAAGCTCCTGAAAATCAAACGAGGCTTAAGCCCAGCAGTGTACTCGATAATATCTATAACGATACATTATTATTAGGTAAATATTTACAAAAAATATTTTTTTTTTTTATGGCATTGTTTAGTGGACATGCATATGGGCCACCTGATGGTAAGTAGTCACCACCGCCCATAGACAAAGGCGCTGTAAGAAATATTAACCATTCCTCACATCACCTATGCGCCACCAACCTTGGAAACTAAGATGTTATGGCCCTTGTGCCTGTGATTACACTGGCTCACTCACCCTTCTAACCGGAACACAATACAGAGTACTGTTATAATATTTTTCTTAAAGAACGTTTTCTTTAGCTTTTTTTTCGTTTCTACTGTATCTTCTATAATTTTCATTCATTTTACGAGTTAAATATTAATTGAGTCGTCTCAATATACATTTGAACTGGTTGAAGGGTTTCGAAAAGCGTCAAACATACGAAATGATTTCATTCATTACATAATACTATCGAAACATCCGTTTGTTGCTTCAAATATAGATATTTATCGAGTAATAAGTGTTCGACTAAATTATTGAAACCGTTCAATTGATTGAATATGTTTAATTTACATCGATGCAATGACGGGTCAGGGGACTCAAGCACCCTTCAGACTAAAACAACAATAGTAATTATTGATATTTGGCGTTCGAATATATGATAAGTGGTTGGCACCAATCATGGTTCTTGGTTCCCAATATTGGTTCCAACCACTTATTGACATTTGATATGTGCATTGTGTATGTAGTTACATTTACCCTTCAACAAGGATAGCTAGGCGGTAAAATACGTAATGAGTGGGCGATGCCTAACCAAACGGGCTTGCACAATGCCCTGCCAAGTGAATATTCAACGTCTTGATCGAATAATTTTCTTCACAGTTCTGACAAACTTAAATTTTCAATTAAGTAAGTTTACCAATTATCATATAATCGTGTGGCGTCTCGCACTAAGCCCGTTGTCTCGGATTCCGTCGTAACTAAGTTTAGCAGTTATTATCCAATATATTCACCAAACTGTAAATTTACATTCAAATCAAACATTTGTACACGCTGAAGCTTGAATTAACCTTCAGAAACAAGCGATGCGAAAGCGTATTTTATAAAGCTGATGCCACATTGGAGTCGATTTCTGAAAATGATCTTGACAATATTTGACTCGCTAGTCGCGTAAGTGTAGCCGCAATCTAATATATGATTTTGTATCGCAGTTCTAATACTAGTCCTTGCGATACTAAAACTCCGCGTATAATTTTATACTTTTAACATACTTTATCTCAGTGATATTTTATTGGAAGTAATGCAAATTGGTTTTTTATAAATCCGATCGTACGAAGCGATTTCAATAGTCTAAGCATCCACACTAATTAAATCAAAAGAATCGATTCAAGATAAATCAACTATTATTGATTCATTTTATTCTTATTCTTCTGTACAATTAATTATATGTAACTTTAATTGAATTTACTATAAAATGACCATTTAAAAAGAGCATATAAGTATAACAGTTATGTTTAGCTTAGCTTCTGTTTTCAAATGGAAGTAACAATATCTAAACATAAAAATAAAAAAAAATATTGTTATACACATAACTTGACACAGAGTAAAATTAATTAAAATTGGATCAGTAAAAAAAAAACAAAAAAGATTAACAAGTCAATCGAAGTTATTAGTTATATTATTAGAAATATAATCAGATATATATCTGTTAAGGAATGCTGAACTAAATATTATTGTGTCCGGTTATGAATCTGCTATAAAAGGGATATTTAAAAAGGGCATATGAGTATAGCAGTTATGTTCAGCTTAGCTTCTGTTTCAATATTCACTTATATGACACTATTATTATGACTTAATCAAATCCCCACCCGCTGCCAACGCTCCACATGACAAGAATATATAAATTAATTAAATTATTTAATAGGCTTAACAATAATCCTTCACTTAATATATTATACTCTTAATATTCTTAATATAAATACCCTTATGGTATCCGATTAGACGCCCCTCAGGGTGAGCTGCATAAATTTAGAATTTCGAGAAGTTTTAAGAGTTGTGATAGCGTATTGGCTAGAAAATCTTTAATATCTTAATCAAGGATCGCGAGTTCACAGTCAGGTGAATTTAGCCTATTCAAATTGTATAAGTAGAGATAAACAAACTATAAAATTACATATTCCATGCGATTTGCTAATAGCTATATTATGAACAGTTCTTGCTCAACACATCTTGAGCCATTAAACCGATGATTTAAAAATGAAAAAAGAACGAATAGAAACTTTGAAAGGTTTAGGGAGTGTGGCCAGTATCAATACAAAAAATACCCTAAATTAAAAAGGAATTATATCCATATTTAAATCAAAGAAATAATAATGAATTTATTTAATTTAATAAAAGCCAATTATAAGACAAAAGAATTTTCCGACATTTTCACTGTACTTCCAATTTCCCGAGAACAACATTGCCAACATCAGAAACGCCATTGGTCCACGAATCTACAATGGTTACCACAGTTTATTAAACATCTCGACCAATTATATCCAATGTCAATTCAATGTCAAAGTTCTGAGCCTTGCGGTCTTCTGAAATTCCACTCGACTAATGCGGCAGTTACATATTATAATTGATATTACAAATAACCCTTCGATTGAAAATCAAAATCACGCTAAGAATAGAACGACGAAAGAAAGACTGTTTGTCCGTTTGATAACTCATGTTGAATTTTAAATTACTGAACTAATTATAATGAAAATTGACATCGTTTAGGTATTAATTCCCGTAATGCATAGCCATGTCTAAGCATTTAAATAACTGGATTTATTGGAAAAGGGACACGAATTACGTCACCGATAAAAACTTGTAACAATTATCTGCTATTCAACTATTTATTCAGTTCTTTTTTTCTCAGAATGTTGTACTCCTCTCTCGTCATCCTCCTCGTCATCGGCACCATAGCTTGCACTCCTGAGTTCACCCAAAACGATCAGACAATTCACCAAAATCAGGACACTAACCTACAAGATCATGTCGCTCCATTGGAGAAGAGATCCCCTCAATACGACTTCGGTTTGGGGAAACGAGCCTACAGCTATGTCTCAGAGTACAAGAGGCTACCCGTCTATAACTTTGGATTAGGAAAAAGGTACAGTTTAAATAATCTATACATATTTTCAACCATAACTAATAGTGAATATGGTCAAACTCAAACTCAAATTCCTTTATTCAATATAGAAGCACTTATGGATTGTCAAAGTCAAAGTCGGGTGATAATAATATCCTCTTGGCTGATATCCATGCCTGCTGACTGCATGCATTCTCAAAGACCAAGCTCTCTATTTATTCAATCACTCATTATCCAATAATACCACATCGACAAGACTCAATCGGGGAGAGTTCTGGCAGAAGTAACTGCTTTACATGCTATTCGACACTGAAGTCAACCAACGAGTCAGTCCGTAGTTAAAATCAACAAACTGTTCTTGGTGGTAGAATCAAATGTTGAGTTATTTACTAATTTTCAATTTAAATATGATTTAATTATATTTATGTTTGATTGTCCTAAAGGTCTCGTCCCTACTCCTTCGGTCTGGGTAAGCGATCGGTTAATGAAGAGCAGACTGACGAGGAGTTCCCCAATGATCTCGACCAGGAAACCTTGGCAGAAGTTATCGACCAATACGAAGACGCGCCAGGTGATTTTTCTTATTAAATGACTTTTTGATTTTTTTTTTTTTCAAGGTATATTCAAATTAAAATAGTTTTAGAAGATAATTTTTTTTTCATCAAATCTATATATCTATATTGATATTTAAGTCAAGCTGTTATCATATTATATTATAATTAAATTATCAGCAAAGTATATAATTCAAACGTGAGGTAACCATCTATTCGCCACCATAAAAGTTAGTGTTTTACTTAAATTAAATTTTATCCCCAGGGTACGAAATCAAACGAGCTCGCCCCTATAGTTTCGGTCTCGGCAAACGCATGTCCGAAGACGACAGCTCAGAGGAGAAGCGCGCTCGCATGTACGATTTCGGCCTCGGAAAACGACCCAACCTCTACAATTTCGGTCTCGGCAAACGGGCAAGGAGCTACAACTTCGGCCTCGGGAAACGTTTGAGCAGCAAATTCAATTTCGGCCTCGGGAAAAGGGAGAGAGACATGCACAGGTTCAGCTTCGGCCTCGGTAAACGTTCCGCGGACATCCCGATCGATGTCAACTACTACGACGCTTAGATTATTTGTGGATATAACGTGGGAACTTGTGTGGAATTGAAACAGACGTAACGTTACTGTAAACTTTTATTTAATCGAATAGAATGATCATTATATTCAGTTGTGATAAAATAAAAAGTTAATAAATAAAATGTTACCGTTTTTTCATATTAAAGCAAATCCTCTTTAAATAATTCCACGTGAGTTTTCATAATAGCGGTTAATTTAATTGTATTATTACGAATACCGACTGTGTGTTTGAGATAGTGAATAGCATTTATCAACTATAATTACGCTATGTATTCATTTAGTTTAGATAATGTTATTTTAAGTTTTTATTTTGTAAATTTTCTCGTTGTAGTCCTGTAGCTCGTATCTATTAAACATTGTAAGTTATGCTTATTAATATGAAGTCATAGATCTACGAAATTTGGATATAACTTTTATTGATTAAATATTATTTGAACCTATACGACTGTGCCAGTTACTAGCTTTCATTTTGTTCTGTCTTCAGCGATATCCGTCCTATCCTCGATTCATCTCTTTTATTTATATCAAAAATACATTTTTTTTATGATTTAATCAATTAAAAAATCTTCCTGTCAATTAAAATTAATACCAAATGTTTCGTAGCTCTATGTTAGAATCTAACTCTTAAACCTAAGTGAGTTTCTTGAAGACTTATCGATCTTTTATTTTGAATATAATCATTAAATATACAAATTAAAAGAAATTATACAAATCATAGAAGATTGCATCATTCTTTGTTTTTGATTTAATTCTTTCAACTGACCTGACCTTTAACCTTAGAACTGAGATCTATAACTGAATATAATAATAGGAAATAATTGATAAGAACGTATGTAATTCTTTAACAGTTTCTTTTAAAAATAGATAGATAGATAATAGAGCAACTTAAATAACAAAAGCAAAATACACAATGAGACCTTATTAAAACTCACAGAGCAAAAAGTTAAAACAATTACTGTGCTGATAATGAGCACATTCGATATTGGAAAAGAATGCTAAGAGCATTTTCTCGTTCAATTTCTACCTCTTTGCGAAATAATACCCAGTAACCTTTTCAAATAGAAGTAACAATACCTAAATACATAATACAACCACATGACACAGAGTAAAATAAATTAAAATTGGATCAACAAAATCATAATTGACAACTTCAATTAAACTTAATAAGTTTAATTATTACTCACCTAAGTTAAATAGAAATATAATCAGATATATATCTATTAAGGAATACTGAACTAAATATTATTGTATTCCTCGTTATGTAAGGCACAAGGCATTTAAGCTTGTGCCTAGCTTAAACGGCTACAGATCCAGATGTACCGTATTCAAATCCCTGGTCTAAGATAAGTAATTCTGCGGCACGTTAAGCCGTTTTTGCGCCCGATCTCTCTCCGGTCCGTTCTATCGGATTATGAAAGTGCGCTTCAGTTTTGAAGACTAGTAAGACGTTATTATTATGCTATACTTTAATAGTTTTTATATATATTTATTCCTATGAAGGTACACAAACAGAATACAATCCGAACATACATTAAAATTACGGACTTACACAATTTTGAGCTAGATTACATTCCTAAGCATGTGTACACGGCTTGCTCGTAACAATTATATTAATACAGTCTGGTGCTCTTTTATTGTAATTTATTAAATTTTTTTGATCATAACAAAAATTAATAAATTACAATAAATATATAAATTAAATTGAAATTATGTAACATTAATACTTCAAATATAAAATAACATTGAATATTTATAACTATTAAACTAATAATAATTATCTATAATTTTACCAATAAAATATACAGCATACTCGTCGTATTACAGTACAGTAAAAGGGAGAGGAGACCGGCGACAATGACGCCAAAAGCAAAGCGAAAGCGAATTTCTAAAGCTAATGCTACATTGGAATCAATTCCTGAGAATTTTCTTAAAATACTTATCTCGGCGGTCGCATAAGTGTGGCCGTAGTGTAAAAGATAATTTGTGTCTCAGCGTCCTCTTCGTATAGGGTTTATAAGAAGTGTATAATCGATTTTATTCCTTGATAAAACTCCATGTATAATTGTATACTTACCAATATTCACATAACTTGTCTTAAAAAATAAACGCTTATCTCCTTTCTGAGGAGAAGCATTGTAACTAATCCACCATGCTGCTCCAATGCGTGTTGATACATAACATCCAATGCGCGGCGATACATGCAAGATTACTCACGATGACTATCCTTCCACCAGGCACGAGACGAACTAGAAACACAAATTAAGCACCTGAAAATCCAGCGGTGCTTAACCGAAATTGAACCCGCCATCATAGTTTAAAAATAACCTGTGATCTTTGGTTGCTTTCAAATATCAAAGTACAATTTAATAATACCTTAAAATATAATGAGATCATTAGAAGTTGTGATTTTAATCAAATCCTTTTGGTAATCCGATCGACTTCATCCTCATTAAATATGTGCAATATTTGACACGTCGGTTAGTCTCATCGTTAGTTCACTTTCTTAAACGGCGAAAATAGTATATTACACTAGTTGTTGCCCGAAGCTTTGCTCGCGTTTAAAGAGGTGGTCAGGTGTTAGGAATAAAAAAGTACCCTATTCGTACCAAATTTTATTAGATTCAGTTTAGTGTCCGTAAAAGAGCAACAGTCTGTTGTTGTTGACAGAAAGACAGACAGAGCTTTTTTATGATATCGGTAGGCGGACGAGCAAATGGGCCACCTGATGGTAAGTGTTCACCATCGCCCATAGACAATGGCGTTATAAGAAATATTAACCATTCCTTACTTACTTAACTTAGATGTTACGTCCCGTGTGCATGTAGTTACACTGGCTCACTCACCCTTCAAATCGGAACACAACAATACTGAGTACTGCTGTTTGACGGTAGAATATCTGATGAGTGGGTGGTACCTATCCAGACGGGCTTGCACAAAGCCCTACCACCAAGTAGCTACTTAGTAGTAGAGCTAGTTTCGGATCTATAATATTATTATAGATTATAATAGACGTCGATCTATGTACGTCGGTAACCTTGCTCGATTGGGCGTTACCAATGTTTATATACGAAGAACTCGCCTGTGTACGCTGTGTTTGCGGAAAAAAATATCACGGGTCTACAGCAGTCTCGTCCCGCACTGATTTATTACTTAGCAGACGGAATGCATTCCGTAAAAAAATATGCGAGACCTTTTGCAAACATACGCTGAAGGTTCCCTTCCTATTGTATTTTAATTTGCTGATGTCAATAAAAACTTGTGATAGACAGTTTGGGAACAAAATAATGCAAATATGGGGTACGTCGCATATTTATTTCTATTACTGCTATTTTTTTAACGACTACTAAGAAAAAAGGTTTTAAGATAACTCAAACTAACTACTCAATAAGCATAGTATATATCCACGCCAATGATTGCTAAGATGACCCAGCGGATATAAAACGTAAATATTATTTGAATGAAGTAGTCCTGGGTTCAAACTCTTGGTTAGGACGATAAAAAAGTTATGAGGCTCAGTAACAGCCCGGAGTCTGGAAACTGGAAGTATGTAAACTTCATTGCCTCGAAAAGCACGTAAAGTGTTTGTCTCTGCTCTTGAACTCTTTTCGGTCATATCAGATTTGCCGTACCATCATTATTAGAGTGAGAAAATAGATAGTGTTGTGTTTGCGCACACATATGTGCACTATAATATGTCCTGCGTAGTTGTCTCCCTTGAGATTAGCTGCCGTGGCTGATATCGATCGTGGAACCAGCTTTCGCCGGCGGCCTTTCCGAACCGATACGACTTGGGGGCCTTCAAGAAAAGAACGTATTCATTTCTTAAAGACAACGCACCTACAAACCCACCCAGTGTTGCAGATGTCCGTGGACGGTGGTAGTCACTTTCCATCTGATGAGCCTCCTGCTCGTTTGCCACTTATAGCATAAAAGAAAAACGGCCGATTTCAGTTATTAAAGTAGGTAATTTTTGTAATCCCCTGGGCTAGATCCACTGAGCACTATAAAAACGAAGATGAGACACACACAGCAAATGTCTGTATGAACTTGACCCAACAGTCTCACCGAACCGTTCGAGGACGGCTATCGCAGGCTTTAGTAGGCAAAAATCTCACATATACTGATCCAATTTTCTATGCACTAACCGGAATTCTTTCCAAAATTTCTCCTTTCTCAAAAAAATAACATATTATATATCACAAAATATCTACCTTATGATACGTAACGTAACAGCTAAGACTATTTCACGTATATGCTTTCATAGTATGAATATTTTTTCTACGCCATTTATTTTCAATTGCGACGGGACGCGACGGACACAGTAGAGGGGTTATTATCATTTAAAGTACTGTCTATACAGATAAAGTAAAACGATATCATATAAAAAGGAAAAATGCTCTAAATAAAGAATTTCTTATCGTTTGATTATCATATTCATAAGCGAGAAGAAATTTAAAGGTAGGAAATTAGTTATGGAAATATAAAAACAAATTAAGTACATGAATTCAGTGGTGCTTGTAACGGGTTTGAATTGAGAATCATCGGCTGAGATGCATGTCTTATAAGAATTGGGGCATCACGGGTCGTCACTAGTAAATGTTGGTGCAAGGGTATCTGGTACCAACAAATCGATCATTGCTGTTCTGCGAGATATTTCATACAACTGCCATGATTTATCATAATGTATGACGGCGGAACGCTAACGCCGTTTTTTAAATTACAGCTTTTGTTTTGACAGTTTGTCGGTCCGGTGAAACGTCGTATTGATGATTGGCGGGAATGTTGAACGCCACCATTGTTGTGCAGGAATAGTAATAGTAATAGTTATGGAGTAGCGGTCATAGTTTAGAGTAGGACTGCAAGCACTACCACATCGGCGACGAATCGCCTTTATTTCTCATACTTTTTTATGGTGAAATTATAATTTCCTCAAAAAAGAATAAACGAAGCGCTTATGCTGTAAGAGATGGAGATCTGCGTTTATATATTTATAAAGGTATTCAAGCGTCAATACCGCATTGGTTTACGGGCCGCCTAGCGATGTAAAAGTCGTAGAATCGACCCTGACCGTTGGGCTATTGTCGTCCCCAACGTCCTGACACAAGTGATAAGCTTAAAAGGAGGGGTAAATAGGAATGTTAGTAATTTATTAATTAATTTGGGACATTGGTAGTATTATTTAAAAAAAAAAGTATTATGCTTGTTTTCGTAATACTTAAATTACTTTGGTTAGAAAGGTGAATAACCTTTTCATGTTCATTTCAACGAACACCGAAATCACGATTGATAATAAACATAAAAGCAACAACAAATGTACTCGTATAAGTTGCATCGCCGACAATATCAAGAGAATAGCGGTACTCGAGCAATCCTGGGTAGTATATTAAAAGTTTTCCATTAGAACCCCCTATATGATCGCACACGTCACCCCCGGGGAGTGACGCGTCACAAAGAGGTACTATTTATCACCACTCTGTAGCGTGAAACCTTTGAGATTCCAACACGAGTGCTCTTACATTTGTTTACTATCATTTTAATATACAGAAAACTCTTACAAGTACATTATATCAGAAAACTGACATTATTAATGAATATTTATATTATTTCTACGTGAACGTTTCTTTCGCAGAAATAAATGATTAAAATATACGTTTTTTTTTAAAAAGATGTTTTATTAATATAACACGGCTTTTTTAAATACAATGTACAATTTATTTTCAAAACGAGAACATGTAGATTATATCGTGAAGAACCGAAATTTATTTTCATATAGACTATATAAGTATTTATTTATTATCAATAGGCTATTTGACAATACGAAAAATAAAGTGTCAATTATTGTAATCAGTATATATTATGAGTTTAAAAATGGTTATTTATTAACGAAAGTTGAAAATAATGAAGTTTCGTTGAAAATCCGTAATATAAAAATGCATTTTTTTAAACGTTTGTCACGTCACACAAAACGCTCCTGATTGGTCGGGCTTATGATGACGTCACTTGCTTGTTAACCTCGTTTGCCTACTGTATGTGGATTATATGTGCCACAGATTACAATACAGGAAAGTGACGTCACCGACCCCATTGCAGCGCTATATTGTCAAAGTAGCGTTTTCGCGCGCTATTTAAATATGGAATTTTTAATTTTATATTTTTCAGCAAATATGTACAAGAATTAAAAAAAAAACAACTTTTACTGGGTTCCTTAACCTCTACTAAATAATATAAAATTGATTTTCAAAACCAGTCAAATAGCCTATTGTAACATATATATCATTCCTTTAATACTAGCTATACGTCCCGACTTCGTACGGGTAAAATAAGGATCTATATATACAACTTTAAGATAAAACGAAAAAATCTTCTCTTTCCTCGCCAGGAAAGTTGAATTCTGGGATTTTCCTTAATATAATATGTATTATACATATAAACCTTCCTCTTGAATCGCTCTGTTTATTGCCGTTGGCGTCTGTGTATTTGCCGTTGAAAACGGCATTAAATCCGTTGCATAGTTTAAGAGATCTAAACGTACAGACGGTGGGAAGCGACTTTGTTTTATACTATGTAGAGATTGTGTCGGGTCACTAAAATGGTCACACTTTGAATTCAGAAGATGTTAAAGTTAAATTCCGATTGGTCCGGTAAAATATTTCATAATTTTTATACATTCTTTGTTCAATATACATCGCGTAGTATTTTATTATTGAATAAATAAATAAATATTGAAACTCGTTAATAATATACAAATTTTAGTTTTTCATAAATAAGATTTACCTTTAAAATTCTACAACTAAATACGTTTTTCTTCAACGACGTTAACATTAACAATAATCAAGAAACGAGAAATATATAAGATAGAAACAAATGTGTATAACTTAAAGTCAATAAATTATTTCTTGGTTGTAAGGCTTTAGCACGCCTGGATACGTACCATCCACTCACCAGATATTCTACCGCCTAGCGGCAATACTTTGTATTGTTATGTTCCGGTTTGAATGGTGGGCCAGTGTAACTACAGGCACAAGGGACATAAAACCTTAACTCGCAATATTGGTGGTGCTTTGGTGTGATGTAAGGAATGGTTTTAATTTTCACAGCGCTAATGTCTATGAGCGGTGGTGACCACTTACCATCAGATGTCCATTTACCCGTCCAGCTACCTATTACATAAAAAAATGGTCATTATATAAACAACAAACTAATAAAGACGATTTAATTAAGTTATCGGTGCGTTTCTACCTTAACTTGTTTTATATTTGCTAGCATTTTTAGAAACAAAAGCGGTTTCCCCACAATGAAGGCGTGTTGTTCTTTTCTTGGGTTTTCATAAAAATGATGTTGACTAAAATAATTAAAACTCATTCCAGGTAGAAAAAAACTAAAAAACATCTATTTTAATATTGAAACTAAAATTATTACGTAAAGAATGTATAATGTTTTAAAATTAAAACACGCTTACAAATATAATAATACTAATATAAGGAACCGAGATGGCCCAGTGGTTAGAACGCGTGCATCTTAACCGATGATTTCGGGTTCAAACCCAGGCAGGCACCACTGAATTTTCATGTGCTTAATTTGTGTTTATAATTCATCTCGTGCTCGGCGGTGAAGGAAAACATCGTGAGGAAACCTGCATGTGTCTAATTTCAACAAAATTCTGCCACATGTATATTCCGCCAACCCGCATTGGAGCAGCGTGGTGGAATATGCTCCAAACCTTATCCTCAAAAGGGAGAGGAGGCCTTAGCCCAGCAGTGAGAAATTTACAGGCTGCTAATGTTTATGTTATTTCTCATACCTGATCTTAGACTACAACCCACGTAGCAAAAACTTGCAATATTCCCTCCTATTAACAAATTATTTATTACAACTTTTAATATCAGATATAATCCTGTTCACAACGATCTCTTTAGTTTCTTATGAAACTTTATAAAAATAGTAGACGTTTGTAAGCCGGAATACCCTGTTTTTTCTCGTTAACAATTATACTAGAAAATATAAACATCAGCTAAGCCTTCGTTAGCCGATAGGAATATTCTCGTTACGTTCTTTTTTTAAAATTCTTTTAATAGTTTCATATTTTTCGATATATTGAAGCATTTTAATAGACTCCTAGTATAAATCTACCATTTTGCAATATCAATACTAATATTATAAAGGCGAAAGTAACTTTTTTTTATGCTATAGGGGGCAAACGAGTAGGAGGCCTTGCAACACCGGAACTTGCAGAAGCGTCACTGGCCTTAAAACTCTGTCCGTAACCTCACCACACTTAAACCGCTGAACCGATTTAGATGAAATTTGGTATGGGAATAGTTTAAGTCCCTGGGAAAGAGATAGACTTTTTTAATTTACCCCTCGAGGGGGTATAATAGGGGATAATGGTTTGTGTGCCATAAGTAAAGTTTTATAAAATTCGCGCTGGTAAATCCGCTGGTTCAATTAAGAAATATATAAATTTAAATACTAAAATAAAGAGCGAGTTGAACTAATGAATCTTAAACGCTGATTACGGTTCAGTTCCGGGTAAATTACTGAAAGAATCTCAATAATAGCCCCGAGGATGCTTGTGGTATAAATCTATCTCTCGCAAAAAGGGAGTTGGCCTGATTACTCTTACGTCATCATCGAAAAATTGAAACAAGAGAAAGTGCATCTAAAGCACAGTTGATTGGCCATCGTTGAGATTAGCCGCCATTGGCTAAAGACATATTACTAACACCATATATCAATTAAAGTAATTTAAAATTGAAACGCATTTTTGATTGAGTTAATTTTAAGTGTAAATTAATCACTAAGATCTAAGAAGAACAAGAGCTGCAGACAGGCGTAATTATTGTATCCTTAAACATTCATACTTTCCTATTAAATATGTTAAACTTTATATGTAAAGTCGTATTTTATACTAACCTATAACAATTTTACAAAATGAATGATTTTGATAGTGTTCTAGGATCTTGTTGTGTAATAAAATTCTCACATAAAAGTTTTAAAGGCATTTTGCAGTCGGGTAATAAAGGTATCCAGTCTATATTTGTTTCTTGTATGAATATAGCCTGTGGTAACTTCCAGATAATTACTAAATGTTAGTCCTAATATACATTGTACCATCTATACTATGATAAATTCGAACGTAATTACAATATTAATTCTAGGACATAATTACGCGAAAGAATTAAAGAAATAGGTTTAGTAACGGCTGCTTCACAATATATTTATGATAATATAATGTTTATACATAATAATATACAAAAATATTCTACTACTTGTAACCCCTGCTTTCCGCTTGCATACGGTACAGAGGACGTTTTTAGGCAATGGTATACGCGTATATAAAAATATACCAGAAAATATAAACAATTTATCACTTAACAAATCAAAAAAGTTTAGTAAGACTAAATGGATCAATAAATCTTATTATTCATTAAAATAATATTTTTTGGAAAAAAAGCCTTTATTTAAGCTCGAGTTCCATCACAGAACTGTTGAATCTGTCTATTTGGAAATAGTAACTATGCGAGTTTCTTGCCGTTTCTTCTCTCTAGAGGCTGTTTTCGGAAACGTTAGTAGATTTTAAATATTGACGATTCACAAATGCTTTATTGTAAAGTTTACTTCAATAAAATACCAAATGTGTTTTATTAATTATATTTGATTTGTAACTCTCTGTCTATTGCTCTTTTACGGCCAAACTACTGAACCGTATTTGATAAAATTTAGTATGCAGCAAGCCGAACAACCAAAATCGCCGAAAAAACAAAATCGCAAGCGAAGCCGCGTTCGACAACTAGTAAGACGAATATTACAACGAAAAAAGTATTATAACATTACGTAGCATATTTTTTACAATTGGTTCTCTGTCCAAATGTTGCCTGAAATAGAATACTGTAGCAAGGCCGCCTGTTGCACCGAATGCAACTTGGTACATTCCGTTATTTATAATGTACCTCTGTTAATCTGAGTGCAATAAATTATTATCAAAATAAATATTATATTTCATAACATTTTCTATATTATTATTATTAATATCTAATATCAAACATCAAATACGATCGTCGTGACGTCGACACGTGCTACCGACACTCATTATTCTGACGTCCATTGTAACACCACATAAATTGGTGTCACACGATAACGGGGATCGGTATTTTAAATCATTTTTTGAATTTCACCGCTAAAGTAACTCGACTGAACCAATAAAATTCCTGTATTCTAATTCATTCAATGTGAATTCTGTTCTCCAACAGTTGAAAAACTATATTTTATTTATTTATTTATTTGACAACACCAACAAGTTGTACAACAAAAATACAAAGTAAACCGAAAGTCATAATAAGTAAATGGGTAATTGCCTACTTTTTTACGGGTGTTCTGAGATTACTTGGAAATTGAAATATATGTCAACATTGTAAAAAGCTAATTTATAAAATAAAACATTATAAAATTAATAAAAATAAAGAGACAATAGGAAAACAGTCTAAATACGGTTTTATGTTAAAAATAAATTAAATTAAGCAAAATTATCAATTGTGAGTTTAAATACAATGTTAGAATTTGTAAAATGTCATAATGAAAATATAAAGTTTGAATTATACATAGGAATATTAATTATCAGTTTGTATGTAACATCTTAAAACCGGGATAACCATTTGGAGTTACTGAATTATTACAGGCTATGAATTATTATTTATATACATTATTGTTTTTTTCTTAAAACAACGTATATTATTATTAAAAATGTCAACGTCTGGATAAACCGTTGAATTATTTTCGTTTTTATTATTATAATGTAAGGAATTTGCTATTTTATATATACTGTTGTAGTTAATAATTAATCTGTTCATTGGAGATAGACGACCATAACGTGAATGAGCAAAACTTTCGACAAAATGTGTGTAAGGAGATGCTCTGAAGGTTCTAGAAGGAGCACGAAACATCATATCAACATCAACTGATATTAACTAATATGTAATTTTAAAACCTTTCTAACTTAACCCTTTGATGTATTTTATATTCGATGTATTATATATTTATATAATACATATTTTTATCTATAGTTACTGATATAATAGTATGTATGATCCAATTTTTTCACTGAGAAAGTTATATTATTCCTGAACGTCATGTGGTATGTAATGGTATGGTGGTATAGTATGTACTGCTATATGGTTTTACTTGATGGTAGGGCTTTGTGCAAACCCGTCTGGACAGGTACCACCCACTCGTCTGATATTCTGCCGCCAAGCAGCAATACTTGCTATTGTTGTTACGGTTTGAAGGGTAAGTGAGCCAGTGTAACTGCAGGCCCATAACATTTTAGTACCCAAGGTTGGGGACGCATTGGCGAAGTAAGGGATGGTTAATATTTTTATCAGCGTCAATGTCTATGGACGGTGGTGACCACTTAAACATCAGTTCATCATCATCAACAACCTTTTGCCGGTCCGCCTACCTATTACATAAAAATAATAATATTTATATAATATTATTTACTTTATTGATAAACTGCAAACTTGTTTTGATCACACATATCTATGAAATAATTTAATGTTTAGCAATAATGATCATTAATTCAGTATTAAAACAAGTAAACAAATCAATCGACTTCGCCGACAAAGTTTTAAGAATAATACAATTTATTAAAAACTCGGCCGCAGCACTGTCTGGTCCAGACTTTGTGATTTTCTCTTTGGCACTAAACCAAGATGTTGTTAATATGAGTTATTTTTACCGAAAAATTGAATGGAAGAGTATTTCCTTTTAACTCGACTACAGCCCCAGGTACGTATAAGCCATCTAAATCATATGTGCAAGTCATTTAACATTCGAATTCAAAATCATTCATTAAAAAACTACATGATTCGGAAAAGAAAAAAGTGACCTGAGAGTACCGAAAGATACGTACTCAACGGGCTTTCTTTTTACTGTAAGTAGGTAGGTCTTTGAACAGGTCTGACTGGGTGAGTGCCACCCACGCATCATATATTCTACCGCCACACAGTATTGCTATTTGGTGGGTAGAATTTGGTGGTAATTTAGTATTTTATTGAACAAGTAGCTTTTTATAATTACATTGAAAATGTCATCATATTAAAGTTAAAACTACTATAATGAGTAATCTTTGTCATTCTCCGTCTCAACTAAATATATAAGAAAAAAAAAAAAAAAAACTCTGCTCCGTTGTCGGATGAAAGGAGAACAAACTAACAAAACCATTTACATATTCATGATATTAAGTTCTTAGATGGTAGTATTTAAATATTGACGATTCAAAAACACTTAATTGTGAAGTTTACTTGAATAAAATACATTTGATTTGATTTGATTAGATGTGCCACACTTGGACTGTGGGAGACGTTTTTATAGAGTATCTGATACGGTACGATCACCCTAATTGGCGTAAATGTCTCAGAAATTTTAAAAACACGCGCAGGATTTCTGTAAATATTTTTCCTTAACGTTAAACATGAAATAAGTTATATACAACATATCTTAATTTCTCTGAAAACGAATATATTTATAAACTGAAATAAACAGTTCTTTATTAATTTAAATGGAATATTATATTATAACCTAAACTTGACGTAGAACTCTCATTTTTTGATATGTAATAAAATTGAGCTTGCGTTACGGGTCTTAAAGCAATGAGTAGGCTCTTTTCTTGAAGGTGCCCAAGTCGTATCGTTGCTGGTACCATAAAGTGGTTGTGCGAGGCAGATAAAATACCTTAAAAATCGCGCTGTTTTTGATTTACGAACATCGAGATGTTGAGGATGTAATTTCGAATATATTTGCTGAAATACTGCGGCCGAGATTAAACCAAAAAATTCCTCAGCAAATTCCCCTTGAAACATGAATTTACTCGTGTAGCCTTAACTAGTAAATATTAATACTATAACTTTACAAGGTTTAATTGCTAGGTGAATAAAACCGATTATAAATATGTACATAGTAATCACGCTTTGTTTCTGTAACATTGAGAATGTTTGTAATTGTTACGCTGACATTATTGCAGGTATAAAACTTTATGTCTTGAAAAATTTAATAGTACTCGCACGGATATCATCTTAAGACCACAAGTACCAGTTACGTTCTATCGAGTTCTTAGTAACCACGCATAAAATGTCTCAACTTGAGCTGTTGGAATGGAAAAAGAAAACATAAAATAACATCCAAAACGATGAGCCACACCTTAAAATTAATTAAAAAGTCAATTAAACTGCATATACAGACATACAGACAGAGATAAGTCGGTGAGAATAGAAATTAAAAGATAAAGAAACCAGTAAGTATATTCACATTTGCAAAGTTAACAAATCAATAATGTTTTCAACGGTAAGATTTTTGTTTCTTATAAAATTACTTGTATGTAATTCTATGCAGACTTCTTCGCTTCTAGCACAAGCGTAATGAATAAATTAAGAGAAAAAATAGGAATATTATTTTTAAAGAAGAAATACTATGTACTTAATAGCCCAGACTTTATCTTTACTAACGATCAATTGAAGTGAATTGATAGAGATCAAATAACTGTCTTACTTATGTACGGAGTATTTTTGACTTTTCACTAATCACTTTTTAACGACACGACCTCGGGGTCGAACCCAGAACCTCGGGATGATCGGGTGTTATATCTAGCGACTAGACCAACGAGGGTGTCTAAGATCGAATCAAATCAAGTTTCTTTATTCAATATAGAAGTGCTACACTTACTTATTGTCAAAGCAATCACTACCACCGGAAAATAAAATACCCTGACTGATAGAAGAACCGGCGCAAGAAACTCAGCGGATTTTTTTTTTGTCAATAAGTGATTATTTACAAATATTCGATATAAAAAAAAAAGGAAATAGCCAGAAAGTGAACGTTTAATTCTCAAGGTGTACTTTCAACCATGAACTCACTAATTGTATAATAATCTTTCGCACACAAGCTCTCTTTAACATTTTTTTTAATTTGGCAACAGAGACATTTTGAACAATTTCTGCGATCCTGTTTAAAGTTACTGACTCTATGCAATCGAATAACAAGAGTACAGAGAAAATATGATTATCAGATCTTCTCACAAAATCATTAAAATTTTTCCGTAATAAAAAACATTGCAGAATATATATTAAAAATCAACAACAACAGTCAATGATTCTCAAGAAGCCACTTACAACACATATACGGAACAGTATGGTTTCTAGGTAAATAATTTTATACCTATAATTGAACCGGCTCATTCAGCCTTTAAGCCAGAACACAACATACAATATTAACAGGTAGAATAACTGATTCCCTTACCGACGAGAACATTATGGTCTACCACCGGTTCAATTTAGAAGTAAGATAGAAATCCCTCATAGTTCCCTAATTAGTAATATAATTACAACAGTATTAGCTATGTTCTCAATAATATAGAACTTTTTGAAAGAAACGATGACAATTATTGTTTAGACACGAGGAGGAAAAGTAAACTAATATAATAACACCTAGTTTCTGACTTCGCAAGTTTCTTGTGTCCTTTTTGAGTCACAGTCATCTTTTCTATAATAAGATTCCAACAGCTAGTATAAACTTAACCTATTTAACAAATTAAAACACTTGTCAAAAATACATTGATAAATAAGGCATATTACTCAATACAAGATTATATTAAAGATAAAAAAACGTGGACTTAGTATTTTTTGTTTTCTAAGCAGAATATATAAAAAAATAATCGTACTTTACTGAAATACTCTGTTATTTAAATTGTGGAAAAGAATAACCACTACACTTCTCGTCAGTTCTTCTCGGTAGAATCTACTTCCCGAAATGATGGTAGGTTTACATTAATTCAACACTGGCACATGACGGTTTATCGTAGTAGTGAAGTGCTTTAATGAGTCGACTTGAATAAAGAATATTTTGATTTTGATTTTTTTATAATTAATTCTTAAAAATATGACCCATGACGAAGTAAACGAAGAAGTTTTTACACTGCCGACGTAACAAGTTTAAAGCGCAGTTTAAAAACAGTTTTAAAACGCTGTTTTTTAAATTAAAACAGAAAAACGCGAACTCCAACGCAAGATAATCAATTTACCGTCGGCGCCCGGCGTTGCTTAATGTATTTAGAATCTGTTACGTTTTTTGGAAAAACGAGTCGTGTCGAGGTCTGTCGTGTTTTTATAGCTTGATCTATTTAACGTTGACGCGGTCTTTATGTTTCGGAAATGGTTAATTTTTAGCTTAATTAGTACACACCTTTATTAATTATGTACACACCTTTATTGAGATAGATACGATTAGGTTTTAAGTTTTAAATAGCTATTAGTAACAGGTCCTTAGATATGAAATTAGCGTTTTATCGTGTACTGACCAATTTGACCTGATCTGATGAAATATCTCCTCTTTAGTTAAGAATTCCGAATTCAAATTTATAAATTCATTTAACTGGTACATTTGAGTTTTGAAAACATTTATTCATTTGTTTTTTTTCTTTATTTTTTTCTTTGGCGTCGCTTATTACCGCACAATGGAAAACATGAAATATCGGTATATTACGAGTACGAGTTCTACGGTGCCACCAGTGCTGCAGACACAGCTCGAAAGATTAATGATACGTAAGGAGCTGGTTTCGCAAAAGAAAGCACGGTACGTTTTTGGTTTCAACGTTTTCGTTCTGGAAATTTCGACCTTCAGAAACAACCCCGTGGACGGCCGGAGACCAAAGTGAAAAATGAACAATTAAACGCTATTGTGGAAACGGATTCATCACAAATCACTTAAGAGTTAGCTGCAGGCTTCGGGGTAAGTGATAAAAACAGAATTGAATGAATCGAACTTGTAAACACGCGTCAACTGCTGTGTTACTTTGCTCAACCGACACAATAATGAAGGGATTTTAAATCGAATCATTACTTGTGATGAAAAGTGTATACTGTAAAATAATCCTCTCTGAAGTGCTCCTCGCAATGGCTGAACATGGAAATCTTGAATGTAACTGTCGATCCAAAATGGCTGCCTCGCTACCATCGACGCAACGCTTCACTAGAGCGCCGTTCAACTCCCATTGGCACTCTTTTCCAACCAGTATGAATGAACAAGATGGCGGACCATGCGGCATCATATAGTTAATTAAGTCTTAACTGTAAATAATATTAATGTACATAAAATGACAAAATACCGATTTTTTTTTTCTTCAATTTAAAATTGGACCAAACGTTGAATAGGTTAGTATGCTTCCTATTTCGTTCCATTTGAATTAAAAAGTAACAATTTTACAGATCGGTTCTTAATTGACATCTAAAACGACAAAAATAAAAAAAAATAATAATCTCCTTTGAAACCATTTTTAAGTCGGTTATAAATAAAGTGTTTATGTGTTGATCTTTTTATCTATTAACATAGATTTTTATTATTTATGTATGAATATATATTTTATATTTATTTTGATTATTGAAAGCTTAATAACCCATCGGAATTTAAAATATAACAATGTGAAAATATTACCACGTGAAATATTTATACAATATAATTACCACAGTAAACCACAGTTCCGATTCTCTTTGCGAAAAAAAACAGCTCTTCTGTCACCAGTGGAGGCGACGAGGTGCCATATTTTTTGCGAGAAGTTTTATTACGAGCGCCATAGATTTAATTAGTTGAGTGAATTTTCTAGACATCTTGACATCTTGATTTTGACGTGATGTATAAAATATTTTCTGTTTAATTTTTTTAGATGACTTTTCTGTATAAACGGTTAAGGAAAAAAATATCGCTTAGAGTTCTACTTATGCCAATTAAAAAAGTAATTAGCTCATTAATTTTCTTCGGCATGGAATTTTTTAAATTATGAATGTTGTTACGAAAGTTTAGCGAGTTATAAAAAAAACTTCTAAATAGAAATTGATACTAATAATGTCCTCTTAATATTTGACAGTCTTAAAATGCTAGTCAACTTCGCAGGTGATGTTATACATTAGTGTTGCATATCGATAGTCCACTGTCGATAGACTATCGATAGACTACCGATAGTATTGTCATTGTTGCAAAAACCATTACTTTAACCTAAGAGCTAGCGATGCTGTCGATTCGAGGTCAACTACCGATAGTCAAACTATCTTTCTGCAACGCTGTTATACATAAAAGTGTGAGCAAACACCAGTGCGCTCCGTTCCGTCACAGACTGTCTCCGTGAGATAATTCGTATCTAAATCCGTATCCGGGAACCATAGTCGACGAAAAGGCCAACCAAGACGACCGGACAGACAAACGCCCTTCCGGCCTATCGAATATAACATGACAAATCCGAAACTTCCCGATCTACTATTTTATGCTAATCACTAAACTAACGAAACAATTATCTAACAATATTAACAGCCACAAAAGACCGCCGCTAGTTTAAAAAAAAATCCCTACTAATAGAATCTACATGATATTTTTAAATTACTTTACGGAATCAAATTAACCTCGTTATATAATAAACGTTGTTAAAACATAATAATAATTAATGATGATGAAGAAATTAATTTCTGTTTTATTATTTGTTTTTACGACTTCACTTGATTACTTGCCGAATAAAAATAAGTTGAAGTTCGCACAGAAAATTGCTTAAGCCATACAAAGTTAAAAAAAGACTAATCAATTATTACATCAATTATAAAAGTTAAGTATTAATACGTGGAAGGAAAACATTACAAAGAAAAGTCGATCAAAATTGTAAAGTATATATATATTTTTTTTTTTAGTAAATTGTCTTGAAATGCCTTTGATTAAAACTGCTTAAAATTCCGGCTCAAATTTCGTTTTATGCAAATCTCCGGCTAGAAAAAGAAATGATATGTATAGACTAGTTACATTAAAAAAACATTTATTTTAAAATTAGGCGGAAATGTTGCATCTTATTCAATTTTTTTTTTTTTATTAAAATGTACGGCAAACAGTACATTTTTTTCTGTTGGGTCCACAAATGATAGAATATTATTTGACACGTGTAGGTTTCCTCAAATAGTTTCCTACCATCATATGAAACTCAGTTGTGCTGGGCTTTGAACCCACAAACTTGATTTAAAATTTACGCGTTCTAGACACTAAACCAATGTGGCATCTAATCACCGGTCATAATATATGTAAGTCATATTTGACCGAATTATATAAAAGCACTTGTTTTGTTATCTTTTGAAATACTAGTAATCTAGATAAAAATATTATCTGAGCTGATATTTAAACATAAATCGAATGAAAATCCCCTTACTTTTGAATACAAGGCCCTGGTTCCTTAAGTTCTGCCTCGCTGAGGTAGTCGCACTGGGTCTCCGGGAATCCGAAGAGTTCTGCCAGCATGTTGATGTCCTTATACGTAGGACGAGCTCGAAGAACCTATGAAAAATCACAAAAACTTAACATTCATTTTTGCAAGAATTCTTATTCAAAGCAAATAATTGCCAATATTTAAATAATTCCGATGTTTTTTTTAATTTATTACAATACACGAGCATTTTTTAAACACAGAAGCCTTCAATATTCCTTAACTCTCACAATCCAATGGGATTGCATACTGTCATGACCAGAGACAGTTGAGGCACAGGACATACCGCTTTACAAGCTTTCCGGAGCACGGGACTTCCAGATCGCTGCAGAATTTATTAAGAAAACCACAACATTTTATTGGACCTCCCCGATTTAAAAGAAAAAAGGGTCAGAGAAACCATATTTAATAATTATAAACACGCTTGTAATACAAAACAATAAAGGATTTTTATTTAGAGGTAGGATACTCAGAACATGTATACTTAAATACACTTTAATTACCTCTGTGGCTACCCCATAGCGATCGTCGACAGGCGGCATGTTCCAAAACACCATACCCACTATCAATTCGTCTCGCAAATAAAACAGGATGCCTCGCTTGTATCTGTTCTGATATTCTTCTGACCTGTAGAATATTCACTCGTGTTATATAGTTACATTTATAAATAGGGCATTGTCTCATATTACTTTATCTGAATAAGAAAATACATACTAACATCGACTGAAATATTTGTAATCTATACCTGTAAAGGCCAAAGGACTTTCAGAAAGTAACAACCTGTAAATTTCCTACTACTGGACCAATAAGGCCTCCCCTTAAGAAGGTTTGATTTTATTGCATGAAGCTGCACCAATGCGTTTTCAAGAATAACAGTATGGCAAATTTTCGATTTGACTCTAAAAGGATGCCACCTGAAATAGGCCACCTGGTAGTGAGTGGTCACCGTCAAAACCGGTTATAGATATAGGCACTTTAACAAATATTAGCCATCGCCATCGCCATCGCCAATGCATAACCAACCTTGGGAGCTAAGATGTTATGTACCTGTAGTCACATTGGCTACACACAAACATACTTGTACACCGGCTCACTCACTCACTCACCCTTCAAACCAGAAAACAATAGTACGCAAAAAGCTCTACCACCAATTGTTTTCTATCACCACATACTAGCAAATGTAGAGTATAATTCAGGTGCTTGCCCAGATTTAATCCTGTAGGTTAATTTTATGTCTCAGCTCTCGAACTACTATAGCTATAGTAATTTTCCTATAACTAACTGTTTGTAGCAAGGTCTGTCTCCGTCCCCAGCAGCCGGTGCTTGCGGTTTAGTATTTTCACTACACGGCTTGAATATGCCCACAGTAGACATACATGCGCCGACCTCACCTACCGCCTATTCAATATTAAAATAAACATTAGGATTTTGACAAAAATATTTAACCAATTGTAAGCCTATGAATTAAGTTTAATAAAATATTTATAAATTATCGTTAAAGGTTGTATAGCTTTTAACTATTGAGTTATATTCAATCACAGAATAATAATATAAATGTAATGAATACTTTTTGGTTTGACATTTTTAAAAAAGTGAAAAGGAATATTTTTGAATATGATAAAGAAATTGTGAAGGGAATTTTTGACAAAGACGGAGGATAATGAACTATTGTACTAAAAACTGGAAAATATAAATATTATACTAAAATAAATATTGTTAATCATTTAATGCCCTGGATAATTGAAATTGAGTCTTCACAATTATAACCAAGTGTATTTAATTGTATTCTTTAATGTCGGTTTTATATGTAATAATGATAAATTGAGTTAAAAACCTGATCTATTTTAACATCAGCAGCCCAAGTTTTTATTGTATTATTTTAATTTTGTTAATTATTTCATCCTTCCATTATATTAAAAACCTTATAAGTCTAGTGATTTGACTTAAGCTTAATTCGGTACTTAGTTCCTAAGAAGATTATCACATATAACAATACATACATAACATAACCTCATGATATTGCATCGTCAATGGGTAGCCAACCTTGTTAACTAAGATGTTATATTAACATTATTACAGGCACAAGGAAATCAATCCGAAATCAAACCGAAACACAATAATACTAAGAATTGCTATTGGGCTGTAGAATATCTGATCTGTCGGTGGTATCTATCCAGATAGGCTTGCACAAAGTCCTACTACCTACTAAATTATAAATTCATTACACATACGCACGCCACGTATCACACAGAAAATATGTACACAAATGTGAATGATTAAAAGTATCTCGTATTAAACATTCCAAAATTATAAATAAGTAAAAAAAACAGATTGTGATACAGCGCGGCAACAAAATGCAGGCACATTAAAATAACATAACAATTTTAAATAAAGTAATATAACTACGGCACCGAAAGCACGTCTGTGGAGAAATAATAACAAAGAAAATCTAATGATAATGATAATACATCTTACCTCCATTTCAAGAGATTCACCGAGGTGTAATTTAAAATGTGGTTCCATATTACACGGCACCCAGTAGCCAGTCATGTTGGCCCCAGCCACGTAGCCTTGCTCCTCAGCGTTACCGAAGTGAGACAAGCGGAGCCTGGTGTCCTTCCATTGGGAGTAGAAGCTCGCCGCGTCTCCTGCCTAAAGTGTGTCTATGAGCTTATTAATCCAATTTAAAAATCGTATCAAAAACAAGAGACTGCGTAATGGAAACCCTAAATAATCAATTATTATTGATCTTCCGTTAGTTTGAGAGAGTTTTTACCTAATATGAAGAACTATTGACCTGATTAACTATTTTGGTTCTTTGAAAAATTGACAAAGTAAATTTTTCCTTAAACCTTCTGACACATCATAATAGACAACCCTACCACATATAAGTGTGTCCTGGCCTCCAACTCGGTGTTGACGAGAAAGCCTCCATTAACCGGGTCCACTTCCAAGAAAGATGGTTCCGCTAACTCTACACGCGGTTCCGTGCCAATCGCTACGATAACCTATTGAATTAAAGAAATCTAGAAAATTAAATATTCCTTTTATAAATGTATCCTCTAACAGCACAAAATATTTAATCACGTACTCACGTAATCTGTAACTATAGAATTTCCATTTGATAAAGTTAATTCAAGGCGTCCGTCGGGAGTTTCGAAGGCATCGTATACTTGGGCTGAACGGAACAAGTAAAAAGTATTGTTTTATCAATTCCAAACACGTGCAAAAAATTCGTTAAAGAAATTAAATTAAATTTATTGCTCAGCAAAATTAGCTTTTTAGCAACCGCGAAATCTCGTATCTTCGTATTAATAATCATTATATTAGTCTACCATAGTAGAAGAAGGAAAACTACGAATGTATTACTTTACAAAATATTTTGCCACATTAAAATATGCTTTACTTTTCGAGATAACAGTCACGCCTTCACACTTAATCTTCTCGGTCGCCCATTCGCCGATATACTCCGGTAACACTCCAGACATAATACCCTTGTCTTTGATGATCTGCACGATCTTTAGTGGTTCTTCTTCCTCGTGGCGTTCCACCATTGCATCTATTATTTTATTTATTTATAGAAGATAGACAAATAAAATAACCAATAAAACTAGCAAAATATGACTAACTAGTTTAATGTAAAAATGAATACCTTAAAATATCCCTAAGTTGGGCTAATGCCTTAATTAGGCCTGTTAAGAAAAACTAATTTGAAGTAGTGGAATAAACTTTGCTGAGTGGTTTTTCATTATAAGATATATTTTTTTATCAGAGTAGTATCTGTAATTAGCTTATTCACCCAATACACCAAATATGAGTTTGTATGTTCAAATATAAAATTTTGTTGCGGAAAAAATAATATTTATAATATTTATTCAAAAAAAAAATTAAAATGTTGTAAAAATGGCTTTTTAAACAGAAATTTATACCTGAACATAACTGAAAACCTCATTTATTCAAGTCAAATATTCCAACAACAAACAATGGATATGATATGATTTTTAAATATTATCATTCGTGAATGTAAAATAAAAGAATTACAAAAAATCTTACCCATCTTCCCCAAGTACCAAGCAAGTTCACATCCTAAGAAACCACCTCCGATTATAACTACATGCTTCGAAGCCTTCACCTTCCGATAGGCAATCTCAAGATCTCGGATAGTACGAAGTGTGCAGACTCTGTCCCGTACTTGTTTCGACGCTGACTTGAATATGGATAGGTTATTTGCTTTTGCGCCTAACGGTAAAAAAGTTAACAGAACTCAATAAGATATTAAAACTTTCAGCGACAGTACACTAATGTCTATCGTATATTCCAACCACAAGGCGACAAAAACCAAATAAAGAATATTTGATATCGTTTTAACGCGGTCGAGATTTAGAGTGATCAACGTTATTTATTTAGAATTTTCAGAAAAATTGCGCTTTTAACGTCGATGAATATGTTTTCGGAACTTTGAAAGTAAAATCAAAGTGGATATAAGTAGTTAAGTGGAGTAGCATAGGTAAATCTAAGGTTTAAGGAATATACAATTCATTCCTTAATCGATTGGCATAGACTATACAAGCGTTTATTGTTCCAAAAAGTGTAAAAAAATTTACGCCAAATTTTAAAAAGTATACATAGTTTACGTAAATGCCCTATTTTTCAACACAGGTCCTTGTTCTCTAAACTTAAGGTTTCGACTTCAGTGTTCTAGTTAAATAAGCCGCAGATTAGCATTCGAAACATGCTCTTTTTTTTACAACATTGAGCACGAGATATATTACAAACATCAATTAAGGACGTAAAAACTCATTGTTGCTTTTCAAGACATTCGTTACGACGGATTCGACGGGTCTTCGTTAAGATTGACACATTGAATCCACTATGTAAGCTCCGATTTTTCTAAAAGTTATATTTGAATCCAAAAAAGTATAAATAATAAATAAAATAATTTATTATTTATTAAATTAAAAAGTATTTTTTATTAAATACTATCAGACCCGGCTACGCGTTGCTCCGTACGTGTATTATGTCAATTACAGACAACAAAAACCTTTTGTTTTTGGTTTTTCTTTAAATTTCCATGTTTTCATTTATTTTATTATTTACGTCGTACTCGGCTGAAAAGGAAAACATCTTGGGAAAATCTACATACATGTGTCGGATAAAATTTTGCCACACGTCGCCGGTTCTTCTTAGGTCTGAAGTGCTTAAAATGAAAAAAAAACCGTAACCCGACAATGAAACATGTACAGGGTACTGCTAACCAGGTGCAAGAAGACATCTCTCGTAATATATAGGCTGCTCCCCACACATTGTTTTCACCCAGACGACGTGATCATCCGCGTCAACTCTCAGCACACACCAACCCCTTGCTATCGACACAGCTGGACCTTTTTTCTTACGATAAAACTTTATGGGGTCCATAAAAGATGCACAATCCGCGTAATACATCCTGAAACAAAATTTTCAAATATTAAATTCAATAAAACGATATGTTTTTTTTTCTCAAATAAATAAATATTCTTCTGATGATAAACTTTTAATTTCTAAAACCAAAATATCTGACAAGTGATAATTTGCATCAAAATTTACAATTCGAATTATGCTATGTTTAATAATTATTATCCCTATTTTTTGGTGCATTAATTGTATACTTCAATTTTCAAACTGTAATGAAAACATTCCAAGTATTTATTTTACATCCCCAACGTATGTATGAGAACAATACTGTACAATATGGCGCTACTAAGCTCCAAAAATTTTAGAGTCGAATATGTTTACGGCACAAATATACTTTGCGATTTAAGTATTGTCGACTTATTATTTTATTTCACACTTACCCCGGGGAATACGTTGAACAGTCGCTCTTGACTCGTCAACAAAAGAGAGAATTATTATTATTGTAACTTGTAAAAAAAATCTCTTAAGTGTATTTCGTACTCTATGTATCCCTTGGGTAGTATTACACGAGCATTAACTGTCAAAACAACTAATACTTCGGCTATAAAAGTTCTATACTTACGTATGTCGCCTACCGTCTTCGATATAATTGAGAGTTTTTATGTCAGGTGGTTCGGGATTCCACCACATGTGTTTAGACATTGGGGGCTGCATGTACGGCAGACAGTCTTCTTTAGTTATGAAGAAAACCTACACAGTCATATTAATAATATGAAACTTTTTTATGACTCTACATACTTAGCTAATAAATGTGGATTAAGTTTTTACTTGAGAATATAAGACCAATCACACGAAAGCAAAGCTAAGCTATAAATTCATTCATTTGAAGCCTTGCTTTAAGTAAGTCAGAACTCTCTTATAATTACTTCTTAATTTTCTTATAGTAAAGACAAAATCCATTTCATTGTAGTACAATAAATTAATGAGCTGACATAAAAAAGTGAAAAACGAAAAACGTGACAAAGATAGAATAATATTACAATGATATTATACTGATGTACGCGACTAAAGCAAGATATTTACGCTATGGTAAAGTTGGCATCGTTCCAAAGGAACAACTCTGTTTTAATTATAGGTAGTTAAAATCTGATCATTTTGTTATGAATGATGTATGTTAGGGTTTGAGTTGAGCCGAGATGGCCCAGTGGTTAGAACGCGTGCATCTTAACCGATGATTTCGGGTTCAAAACCAGACAAGCACCACTAAATTTTCATGTGCTTAATTTGTGTTTATAATTCATCTCGTGCTCGGCGGTGAAGGAAAACATCGTGAGGAAACCTGCATGTGTCTAGCCCAACAGTGGGAAATTTACAGGCTGTTAATATAATGTAAAAAAAATGTAGGGTTTTGAGTTATTTCTTCCTGAAGTTTCTGTTAATCACCTTGGCAGTCTTATCGTGCTCCATGATCGCGCGGTAAGCGGCCCATCCGGCAGCTCCGGCGCCTACTATCAGATACTGTACACAGGCTGGTAAATCCTTGCAGTGGAAAGGTGCCTTAATTTTTCGTCGAGGGCGCCCTAGTTTAAAATATAAACAGTTGTATTTTTTTTATTCTTGTCAGATAAAGATCTTTTAATTATTTAAGCATTATACTTACACTTAGAAGTATGGTCACCAAGTTTAATTCTCATTTCTTGCCATAAATACAACTTATAAATCTGTAGGATATTAAAATATTTTATTACATTTATGAAGCTCGTGAATTAATGTTAAGGCGTGTGAACGTTAAAAATTGTACAAACAAAAAAAATGTATGAAACAAATACTTCTCTGTTCAAAAATGTTAGATATATTTTCTTTTTCACTTCTTTCAACTTACCAATCCCATAATACCAAAGAATGAAGCAACAGACCAGACGTAGATCCAAGGGAATGGTTTGGGTGGTGGTGGTGGACATGCGGGTGGTTCCGGTGGTGGCTTCACTGAGCAAGGACCCTTCGTGCGAGCACAGTCTATCATGGGCTGCAAGATTTAGTAGATGATTCGGAATATTTTAATAATTACGAATTTACACGTTTCGTCTTTGAACGTTTGAATTGAATTCGGGCGAAAGTTTCTTCTGACGGTCTTATTAGGTTTACCAAATTTGTTATCCAATCAAATGAAAAATCCACATAAAAAAATTATAGCAATTTTAACTGTATAAGTAACTAAATTGTCAATTTATGTGGATTGAAATTTAAAAGCATGCACGTGTGAATACATATGATAATGACCTCATCGTAATTCAATGAAATATAATTGTGAGAAAATCTAATTTTATTGCGTAAAAGAAATTAAAACGGGACCACGTTAATAACAAACATTATTTATAATAGAAATACGTTTTGAAAGAAATCACAAACGAACCTAACGGACAGTTATAGTCGAATTGTAAACGTTTAGACTAACTTTAGGACTTATCGTAAACAAGGAATTAAGGAAACATTTTCACTGAAACATTTATTGTTTATTATGCACCATCTTGTATCAAGGACTAAATTTGTGTTACAATAATTTTATCAAAATCAGAGCCCGTTTAAGTTAACTGCTCATTAGTTTTTTCAAAATTTGACACGTCGTCTGTTTCTCCAATTTCGTCTTTTTCCGCTTGTGCAAGTAATGTAATTCTGTCGAGTGGTTTCCAGGGTTCGTGAAATGCGTATTTATATTTTTGTTTCCCGTGATATCCAAGTTTGGGCAACGGATCTTGCACTTCATTCGAAATTTTGGCCAATTTTGTTTGCTTTTCCTTCCAGTAATCGGGATGGATGATTGACGAATTATGGAATAAATCTTGCATCCCTCGGTAAGCATTATTACCAAAATTGATTTCTGCACTATTGAAGAGTTCTCTTGAATCTTCGCTGAGTATTTCCTGCCAAAGAATTATATGTATACACGACATTCATTTATTTTGACTTTAAGTGCGTTTGACGAAATCCATTTTCTGTCCCGTTTTCATAAAGAATCTATTTTACTATGACTTTAATCTTACCAAAATATGATGTATTGTAAAGAATTTAGTGCGTTCCTAATTCACCAATCATGGACATCTTATCCTTTCCTGACTTTTCTTTGCCTCTACCGAATAGGCTTCTCAAATATCCAAAAAAGCCTTCGCTAGTAGGATCCTCTTGTTTTTCAGGCTGCTCCTCCGAACTTTGTGGAGCGCGGTGCTGTTGATGTGGATCAGTTCCTGAGTGGCTATAACCAGCATGTTGATGATCGCGTCCTCCTCCGGAATGGCTGGTAGTGAACACGACACCCGTCCACTGATGAAGAAAGCACAAGCTGGATTTCATTAGATACTTAATTTTACGGGCTCTGATTTCGTCTAACGCACTTAACGCACGCTTTAAAGGTAAAGATGCCACAAAATAAACATTACTACAAATTTTTTTTTTTTTAATACATCCAAAAATAAATCGGTACAAATATACCTTCAAAATAAATAAATACCTTCGCATTACTGGGCGGCAAGGGCGGAACCACGACATCTGGAACTTTGATCCTGTATGGGTCGTAGTTCGGCGGTTGTGGGTCTCTGGGACACTCATTTCGCCACGCCGGAGGTGGTGGATCACTCTTAGGCCATTGTTCGACCGATTTACCCTCAGTTTGAGCTACATCTTTACAACAACTCCCTTTATCTTTGTTATAGTTCCTTGTTTGTCCTGAAATATTATTATAATTCACATAACTACGAGAAAGTTATAAAAACGTTGAAATTATATATTTTCTACTCTTTGGGGATTAAGATACTCGTAGTTTCTCTGAAATTGACAATATTTGAGACAAGAAAACAAATTAATCTTTAATTTATAAATGTCAACCATTTCTTATATAAGTTTATTGTAATATTATTTCGGTCTTAAGAGGCGTACCTAAGTAAGTTGCGACTTCGAGGCTATTGTTGCTGACCACAGCATTGAAACGGCGAAGGTGATTGCAGCATCTAAACGGACAACTCAACATTGTGTTTTAATTTTTAGATAATATTATACTATAATTTAATTTTTACTGATCTATTAAAAAAATGATTCACATAATTTTTGAAAATGACAGAAATTTGTAAGTTCTATGATTTTTCGACGGTAATTAAAAAATCGAATCCTCGATGGAAACTGTCAGAAGCTCGTGCGAATGACATATTTTTCTTTTGCGAGAAAGAAGTTTGTAAAATGGACTAATAAATATTAAATTGATTTAATCATAAATGATACAAGCCGGATATTTAATAAACTATTAAAAAAACAGAATACTTAGTATCGAATTGAAATATACCAAACAATAGTGTAACTGTATAACACATTAAGTACACGAAAAACTAAACTCTTTATGAGAGACGTCCCTCGTTCTACCTTGAAATTAATCCTCATGACACTGGAAGCAGTTTTCACAAGTAACATTTTTTTTTATCAGATGAAATTCTCATCCTTGTTAATAAATCCAAAATTTATGAAGACTAATGTACAAACATATGAAATTCACGCTTGGTTTATCAAAAGCACGTGAAACTGCAAAGTGCGATTATTATACAATAATATTTTATACTTTAACCTTCGTTTTTTTCAGTTTAGCATTACAATAAAAATGTCACCATGTTTAATAACTTTCATATATCCTCCCAGATGTGCAGTAGGGCAGAACACAAATGCTCCAAAAAGGAGCCACGCTCTCTAATATCTTTTCTCGCAAGTATCAAATAATGATAATACGGCTTGACGTATCTAGTCAACTTTAAATCTGTGTTTAACTTGAATAACAAAGGTTATTCAGGTCAAACAAGGAACAAAGGTTTTATTTCCCCTCTAGGGATGCATGTTAAATAATCTCTGCTAAACTATTTTTTCGTTAAAAATTAAATGGAGTGAAATACATATTTATTTAAAAGTAATTTATTTATTAATAATCGTAACAAAAAATACCTTACTTCGATGTACATTCAATACTCCAATCATTATATACAAATTAAAGGCCGAGAAATACAAATGAATGAAAGAGAAGTCAGATTTTTGTATATGATTTTTGATTTTTGGCTTAGAAAAGTTTGACTTGAAATAGTCGACCTCCGTTGAACCGATTGTAGATATCCATAATAACACACGAAAAACACAAACATAAGATCATTTGTAAAGGGAATAATTAAAACAATCGAATAACGAAAATATTGAATCAACTTTATTTTGTACAAAATAGTTACAAATCGATTCGTTCAAAAACACACAAATTACAGATACATTCATACAATATTATATAAAACGCGATATATAATATACTACACATAATTTTCACTTACAAATAATATATTATAACTCATCGGGTATGACTTTAGGGAAACGAAACGTTAGTCGATTCTCGTGAATCGTTGAATCGATTAACTTCGACATTATATAAAACTTTAATCAACTCAAACATAAGGCAGACAATTTTATCCGAAAAGTGTAGGTTTCGAGCACGAGATTAATTGGACCGTATTGTGCAAAAATGTACCAACCCAAAGAGATTCCGAAAAAATTGTTAATATATAAGAGACAGCCCTTGTAATTTTAGTACTTTAAAACAATATTCTAGTGTTCTAAAGTGGACACCGCGTCTCGGCAAACGTAGTGTAGGACGTCCTCAGGCACGGTGGAGTGACGATTTGCGCAAGGCGGCTGGCAGGAGCTGGATGCGAGTTGCCGAAGAAAGACCACAGTGGCGTGCATTTGGAGAAGCCTATGTCCAACAGTGGACGAATATGGGCTGATGATGGAAACAATATTCATAACACCATAGTTAAATACATATTTAATTTAACAGGGTTACTGTCATTATAAATATGGTTTCGGCTTTTAAATCTTAACATGTATTTTTTTCCCTCCGTATTTATGTTCTACATTTTTTTATATTTTACGTCATAGTTAGGCGGACGGAATAGCCCACGTGATCGGAACCTTTCACAGCACGACTTGAATATACATTGAGTGGGTTGTACCTATCCAATTTTCTTGTACAAAGCCTTACCACCAAGTACAGTTCTGTGGGTTATTACATTTTTGCACAATACAGTCCAATTATTATAAGCACAAATGAGGCACAAAGATGCACGTATTGTACCATGACTTTTTCGGTTATATAACTATAGTATTTTACTTGGATCAAAAGAGCCATGGAATAAAGAGTGCACCTGTGTTTGTGCACAAACTTATGCACAATACGCCCTGCATAATTGGCTGGTCTCCTTTGAGATTAGCTGCCGCAGCCGAAATCGTTAAAGACGACATCATCATCATTGCGAGATATATTACCATCGATTAAGGCTTAAGCATTAGCTACTTATCCGTCTTAAGGTTTGTTTAAAGATAATGAACATAAATTAAAAACTAAAACTTAAAGCGCGATTTTAGTAAATCGCAGTATAAAGACTATTCATCGAAGACTTATTTTCTCGGACTAATGAGAAAACATTATTTAATTATTTAGATTTAAAACATCATCCGTACAACGTAGTCGGGTCTTAAGTAAAAACAAGCATAAACTTTTTTTGGAAATGCTATTGCTCTAACCTTCACGAAAGTTCAATATAACTGTATAATTTAGCGAAACAGTACCGTCAGCACAAAAATCGTATGTAAACATTTTTTTTTTTTATTTTAAAAATCAAATGCATTAGAATTTATTTTATGAATTGGTTACCATGGAAACCATGTGGAACGCAACAAACAGATACATTTTCACGCTGTGCTGTAAACTATACTTATATACGAACTTTTCCATTTACAGTAGTGATAAACTATTTCAGCTTAAATTCAATGTGGCGGGTCTCGCAACGGTGGAATTTGACCGCCAGTTTATATTTAAACAGACTGAGAGAAAAGGTGAGAGCAAGAAAATTTCCAAAAAAAAAAAAAAGAAGCCAGGCCTTTGGCCTAAGGACCATTCACCCTTTTAAGGATAATTTTTGGAACTCATTGATTGTTTCCATATACAGACTATATTATAAAAATTAAAAACGAATCCTTTAAAATAATTTAGCATAACAGATTTACAGTTTTTATTACTTGTATATATATATGTATGTAGATTCTTAAATACACAAAGTAGGTATATAAAAAGAACTGTAATTGTACATTGTTTGTCTTATATTTAATAAAATGATAAATAATAAATGCTAACATTCGTATTATGCTTAACATTATATTAATATGTAGGATGTTACCAAACACATTGTTTAAAAGTACATTGCTATATTTAAAGGAATAATTAAGGAAATAAATAACGATTTATTTATCTGCAATGCTATAAATAAATTCATATCAGACAAATCTTGTGTTTGCGTAATCAATTCGCTTCGCTCGGTGAAACAAGTGTATTTGATCATAAACGCTTTATAATCCAAAGCTATGCAAAAGTTGTCTATGCCAAAATAATTGTATATAAAAATAATATTAACGTAATTTTAAAGAAATATAATAACAAACATTTTTTTTTTTTATATTTCGAGAGACGAACGTTAAATAGTTGCTTGAAAACATTTTGAAAACATTATTGGAAGATATTAGAAAATATTTACATTTTATACAATTTATACCAATTATCTTGTGGTAAAGCTCAGTGTAACCCAGAACGTCTGGATAAAAAACAAAATCCAGGATTAGTGGTAGTTTATCGGAGTCAGACCCCGGTTCAACCCCGGCTGTGAATCCCTGTTATCAATATTTGATCCCTGATTGTAACCCCTGTTTTCCACTTGCATATGGTACAGAGAACGTTTTTCGGCAGGAAAATATAATCAATTTATTAAGAATAACTGATTAGTGAGTGCTCCCCAGCCAGACGGGCACTAAGCCTTAACACCAGTAATACTACATAAGAATCACAACTTTACAAGCGAATAAAATACAAATAATTTGTTTCATTTAAATCCGTGAGAATCGAAATTAATTTTTAAAGTGTATTTACAATTATTTATACACTTCGAGGCAAGATTGATCGTTTCGATAATAATTATCGATACTATGTATCTGACGAGAAATCACTTCGAACATAAAAATATAACAACACCGAAATTAAAAAAAATGTATTGAGGTAAAATGATGTCACAATTATGTCAAGAATTAATTAAATACCTGCCAGTACTATTTTGGTCATACATCGTATAGTATGTCACAGACAAACACTTTAAGGAGCTGGTAGCTCAACGGACGGTAAGGCTACCTACCGTCTTTTCAAAATCCCACCACACATTCGAATACAAGAACATCTAAGTGTCCACATAGCGAATAAATACTTGTGATATGCCGTGTTATTCAAGTCCAAAGAGCCAGTTGATGCCTTGAGCAAGGAAGAGCACCAGCGGTTGCCAGGCAATCACCCATCTGATCCAATCTAGCAGTTGTCCATAGAGAATATGTGGTCGGTCCCAACTGACATTTAGTTCAGGAATCATTTCGTATCGTAATCGTAATACTCATTGATCACACAGGATACATAAACGTAATTATTACACGTATATTTTTTACCTGTTATAAAAGAGGAACTGTTTTCCGGTAACTTGGAAACCGGAGATTTCTGAATTTCACAGAAATATTATGTGAATTTATACAATTAAAGATAGTTTAACAATTACGTACAAATAACCAAGGTAAGGTTGACGAAGGCAGTTGCATCGCTAAGGAATATTCGCACTTTTCGGTACTAATGTGCTCCAAGAAAATCTACAAAATGTCTGTTTTAATTCTTCGTACTTTGTTCTTTAAATGTTGTGAGCAACTGGCAGTGACTTACTTTAGTCCGGCCAACTTAATTTACGATTATTTATAACCGGTTACGGTCGGTAATTTAACAAAAAGCGAAGTAGAATTTGAAAATCATTTTTCTGTCACTAAAATATCTGGTAATTATTATAAAGGATACGGATTAGTAAACATTCTCTTGAGATCCACCTTCTCCTTGCAGTACGGACAGGTCTGCTTCTTGCCGACGATGCACCAGCCTCGGATACAGAACTCGTGGAAAACATGACTACAGGTCAGTTTATATGTATTTTCTGCAATCAAATGGTTAAATATGATTAGGTCTCCCTGGGAAAGAATATCCATCTGCGCAAGAGATATATTAACGCGTAACCATCCATCCATTTCCCATAAGCTCAGAACAATGAAACTGACAGTGTTAGGACCATGACTCAGTTTATACCTTAAGTTGTTAGACCGGTGCCTAACCTCTATGTGAGTCAGAATGCTTTCACATCGGATTATGGCATGATATGACTTAGAATTCTTATCAATAATCCACTTAGCATCCGCAGTACCTAATACTCATTGATAAATAGAGGCCTTTCATCATATTCTACTGCCAAATAGCAATACCTAGTATTTTTGTGTTCCCATTTGAAGTGTGAGTAAGCCAGCGAAACTACAGGCCCAAGGTACATAACATCTTAGTTGCCAAGATTGGTGGAGCATTGACGATGTAAGAAATGATTATTATTTCTTCATAACAAACTATATAGTTGCAATTTTATAAACAGTATGTACCTAAAACGCCTTCCTCATTAACATCAACCAATAACTTATTGCCACAGACAGCACACACATTGCTCTCTAAGTGTCGAGTCGGCATCCCTTCTTTTGTGTAATACTGAAACAGAAAAAGGAATAATGTAACAACATGATAACAACCCATTAAATCAAAATATACTGTACTCAATACAAGAACACTTTTTTTTTTTACATTACATTAGCAGCCTGTAAATTTCCCACTGCTGGGCTAAAGGCCTCCTCTCCCTTTGAGAAGAAGGTTTGGAGCATATTCCACCACGCTGCACCAATGCGGGTTGGCGGAATACACATGTCGCAGAATTTCGTTGAAATTAGACACATGCAGGTTTCCTCACGATGTTTTCCTTCACCGCCGAGCACGAGATGAATTATAAACACAAATTAAGCACATAAAAATTCAGTGGTGCCTGCCTGGGTTTAAACCCGAAATCATCGGTTAAGATGCACGCGTTCTAACCACTGGGCCATCTCGGCTCTCCTGCCAAGAATACTGTCAAAATTTAATTTTACAGTATTATATTAAATGTAAACTGTTCGGAACGTAGATTATATTGAGAAAAAAAATGAAAAATAGTTACTAACATTGACTGTTACAAAAGAGCCACAGTTTCGGCCGCCCACGAATTAAACGCGATTAGATATATTTCGCAATATTATAAAACAGTTAATAAATAATAAAACAATACTTACCCCTATAGAAGCGGCCATTTTATCAGTACAATATTCGGCAACGTCTCGGCCCAGCACCCCGAAGTACAGTCCGTAGAACAGTGACACTAGACCAACGTCCATCCATACTTGCGGCTTGTGATTGAATATAGAGTTAATGTTCATGAAGGTCATCATCATAACTATGTAGCCGAACACACCGAAGAAGCAGCTCACTTTGTATATGAGGTAGAACCATTTGTACACCAATCTGAAACAATTAATTCATATATGACATCACCATCTACGTACAATTATGCCTCGATTGGTCAGTTTCATACCAATATATTCTTACACTTACTTCTTACAAAATTAATCCTTTTTTTTACCTCTCAGCATTACACATTTAATTACTTAGCCATAATCATTTAGACCAGTGATTCCCAAAGTGGTCCAGATGGACCCCCCGGGAGTCCATCGGAGTCCATCGGTGTCCACGGGAGCTAAATACTAGATGCCATGCCAATGGGTGGTTCACGAGAAAAATAAGTTTGGGAACTACTGATTTAGACCGTGAAGCTACTCTCATTTAATATTCATCTAAAAAAAAAATGATCACAACACATACCTTGGTGTAGTGACAGACATGGGCTTCTGCGATGACTTCCACATGACGACGGCGGTCAGCAGTGTGAACACCGTCCACACCACAATGAATCTCGTCCAGTGGTTACTGATGCTCATCACCAGCGGTATCGACCACATCGCAACCATCGTAAATAGCTGGAATAAAATCAAATCGTAATAAGCACAATGGCAGCCTAGTTCCATTTAGATAGCAAATGATTTTCATATAAAAACAAATAAGTGCTAATAATACTCCAGTAAGTTGGAGACCCTTGTTTTATTATCTTACCCACTCTAAACACAAGCTATAGACAAAATCACCCATGAAGGCATTGAATGAAAACTTAACAAATAATATCTAATTTGTAATTTTTTTTGCTGTCTCTACTCTTAATTGGCTCACGCACACTAAGAGATATTGTAAGCACGACGTGGCTTCGTGAGTGATAAATGATATATTTTTTGTATAAGCATTTCTGAGAGTAAAATCCACCTAGGTCTCCTCTCTTTTTAAGAAGCATTTAGCATTTATTTCCAATGAAGTGTGTGGCTTTGGAGATAAACATTTGTTAATTTTTTTGTCGAAACATGTAATTTTCTCCAAAATCATTGTCTCCATCACTATAGACCAGATAATACAATAATAAGATTTAATACATAAACTAAGGAACAGCTTGAGCTTCTGGTTTACATCCAAGAAATCTATGCTAAGGAATTTTGTTTTTGTTTTTTTTGGATGGAGTAGTTGTTGGCCAGAGTGGCCTCTACAGCGTCACCAGGGTGGGCGAGTCGTGAAAGACTCTGCCGGATGTTGTGAGCTCACTGAAGGGCTCAGAGTACGCGCGTCCTAAGGGCGCCTCCTGTGAGCCCGGACCTCGGCTTAGGACGCCGTCGATGTCTGGAGGGAGGACATGTGTGCTCTGAGACCCGTCATACGCCTAGGCGCGGACGGTTGATAATGAACGAGGGACCTTGACCCCACCGGCGGGGTCGGTGTGAGGAATTTTGGCATAATGCATTACTGACATTAATATTCTCTAAAAATTCTAAACATTAATCTTGTTGTTGCATAAAACAAGATCACTAACTAAACATACATTGATAGGAATAAGAATATTGCTATTATTTTGAGGAATTATAATGGATAGATACCATTTTTATTCTATGTTAGTTTAGTAAGAGAGATACAAAAGACAAAGTATTGACAATTAAGTATGAAGTACTAGTTGTCGCACGTGGGAGTAACTCGAGGCTTAGGAGTTGGTTGTCAGGTGTTAGGCAAAAAAAAGCATCCTTCCTTGCAGTTCAAGCTTACATCGTAACAAATTTCATCAAATTTGGTTCAATGGTTCGGCTGCAATAGGCAGACAGACAACAGTTACTTTCGCATTTATAATATTGGTATAGATAATTAAAATAAATAATAATAATAACTCACTGCATACGATCTGTAATGTAAATTCTTCCATTCAGATACTACTAAGTGAGCCACGATTAGCGTCACAATAAGGATAATGACCATTGTCATATGCATCGAGTCGTGACCCTTGTGCATCTCGTGCAATTTCTGATGGTCATATCTGAAAATAAATTTTAAATAAAACATCAATTTACTGTTTGTTCTAAACTAAATATGTTAACATAAGGACAACAAATATCCATGATATACTGTGTAAGAATAGAAATAACAATGGATGTAAATATTGTCGTAGTAGTAGTGTTCATATACATTATGATTACAAATTTGCAATTAACAGAGGAAAACTAAACTTCCGCTATATCATGTTTATGAATAACTATGTATAAAATAGATTTCGAAATATCTTAGCCAGTAATTTGATTGTATATATCTTTTAATGTTATTTTAAGTACTTGAAAGATAAGTTATTATTCTAAGAATTTAAGTAGGTAATCAAATATTATTGAAATATCTAAGAATGCCAATATTAACTATATAGACCTAATTATTATTACAATCATTCTTCAAATAATTTCTGAATCATACTTGTCGGGTAAATTTTATGATATCATATATACATAATATATGTACAGGTGGTGTTTGTTGATAAAAATCTTGAATTCTAAATAAAACAATGTAAAAGCAATTTTACTGTCCAAATTATTTTACTAAACTAAACAAACAAAAAATTTTACATATATAAAATTATTTAAAGAAAACAAGTTACATTTTTTTTTCTTTTGTTGACGTTGCCAAAATATGAATTAGAACTACAATGAACTAATACACTTTTTTTTTCTGTAAAATTATAGATACTCATACTATACTATACTCACTATTTTTTATTTATTCAAATTCAATTTAACTTACTTATTCAATAACTAAGTGACCCATATGTATATAGAATACAAACTTACCTTAATTTTTCTTCCGACGTCATTTCTTCATACGACTGAAATAAATAAAAAAATATATGTAATATAAGCAGTACCTTGAACCGAAAATGTCATAAGTTCGATATTAATTATATATATATATTAACTATATTTAGGATACAATGCTTGGTGTTTGGTAATAATATTTATTGACTATAAATTACTTTAAAATAAAACTATAAAACTAATTAATACCTTGTTACCGTCGACCGGTCGATGAAGATCCATTTTTGCTTATATTATAAATTCTAGCAATGTAATCCAACTAACACTTACAAATAGTTTAGACTATTACTTAATATTTACATCATTTTATTGAAATACTACAATAAACTTCAAGCGTTATTAAATACCGCAATGAGTTAAATTAAGGATTTCGAAGTGCCGTTGCCACTTGCCATGTTCTGTCAAAGCAGTGGGCATAGAGTATACGTACGTAGTACATTTTAATTGTTGACATTATCGTCATAATGCGGGTGTTATACAGGGTATGAATACGAATTTCCACCACCGTCCTTTGTGGTCATTTTATTTCGGTTGTTTTGAAATAAGATCCTAATTGTTATACATTTTTTATATATATTTTTGGAGAGCTGATAAAACGGTTATGTTTTTAAAATAATCTGCAGGACAAGTTTCATAACGATTTTTTTGTTTTTAAGGTATTTTTGTGAAAAAAAAAATTGAAATAATATCTTTTTCCATCTAGCATTTCTAAATTTGGACCGATAATTATTGTTTTAATATTGACAAATAACCAGTGTTTATTCGTTTTTATAAATCAGAAGAAAAAAATAGATTTTAATTGATACTTTTTTTTAAATATTTTTTTAAAGTTGCATTTGTTTTGAAAAATTTACTTTATTTTTATCTTATTTTGAAGAAATCTAAAAAACGTGATAACTCAAAAATGGTTCACTTTTGCATGATACATATGGGGGTTAAAATTATCGGAAATAATCACCCCAATCACCTCCTAACGGGAATACGTCGAATTACCAATAACCCTGTATATTTTTACAAATCACGTGAGCCATTTCAAATATTTTTTATGGTTTTTTAACATAACTTCTTTAATATATATATCTAATGTTAAAGGATTATTTTAACACGGAATAGAAAAATAACCTAAGATTTCATTACACATATTTTTACTTTAGAAACTAAAAATAATTTTCTTCCAACTAGATATTTCAAACCAAAACGAAAATATTATAAATTTTGCTTCAGCCCGCGGAAAATCAATTTACTCAAATTTATTAAGTATAATTCTTATAATAAATAATTATTAAAGTATACTGCTCTGATTTATCTTTTAATGTTTAAATTTGGATTCTCATTTTAAATATTAACGATCAATTGGAATAACTAACACCTACTTATCCAGAAGTCATTCGAACACTTTAAAAAGTACGTGGTAAATCTACCTACTTTTAGGATACGACATTGGTCTAAAACTACTAATTGTTAAAATTATAATTACCTCTAAGGTTTGTAGGTAACACTGTATTTTATACATATAAACTTACTAAAGTTTTGTCAAAATTTGTCAATTTTCATAAACTATTTAGCATTTGGTGATTTATATATGTATTATCTAATATCTATGGATTTTGGTGCTAATCCCGTGTGTCGCATCTACTTCAGTTTATAATATATATTATCTATTACCTATGGCCAATCCCAAACAACTTTAGTCGTAATATTACTTCATTTGTATTTGAAATATTTTATTACAAAATATAATGCCGCGTAAACCATGTTACTGGACGCGTAAATTAGAGTTGGAATTAGTTGACTTTGTTCGTCAAAAAGAATTTATTTGGAAACCGATTGGAAACACGAATCATCTAATTCAACAGAAATACAAGGCTTACGCTGAATTCGCAGCGAGACTGGGACGCGGATTTACCGGTAATAAATATATTATTTTTTAACGTAAACTTAATTTATCTCAAAATGATACGATATTTATAAATAACAAGAACATTTACTTGGTGATAGGGCTTCGTGCAAGCCCGCCTGGGTAGGTACCACCTGGTCATCAGATAATCTACCGCCAAACAGGAATAAAGGAAAATGAGCCAATACACTACTGCCACTGCCACATAGCATCTTAGTTCCCAAGGATGGTTGGTGCATTGGTGATGTAAGGAATGGTTAATATTTCTTACAGCACCAATGTCTATTGGTGCTGGTGAGAACTTACCACTAGTTGGCCCAATTGTCTGCCTAACTATGCAGGTGAAACTATATATATATATATATATAGTTTGAAACAAAAATATGTTAATGTTATTTGTAACTTAGTTCTTTAGTGTATTTATTAAAAAAAACTCCTCAATAATCTTCTTCCTCCCCAATTTACAGTAATATTTAATACACATTTTTTTTTTACCTCTAAGCAATTCAACAAAAAACAAGGGTTTATTGGTAATTATACATTTAAATTTAACTTATTACTGTTACTGTAATAATTAAAGGTGCTTTTTAGAGATGTTTTGATTTAGTACATAACTATACATGTTATAACAGAAATAAAAGTTAAAAAAATAAAACCTTTTTCTAAGCTCGTTCTGTCAGAGACCGATGGGTGAATATCCGAAGCACATTTAACCACAATTTAAGGCGAGTTGATAAATCGAGAGAAACAGCTCAATCAGCTTCAGAGGTGTATGTTCCTTGCTGGCCTTTGTGGAAACCTCTGCAATTTCTCCGAGAAGCCACTTTGAAAGATGTTGTTAATTATGTAAGTTAAATGACAAAATTACTAATATTTTTCTTGTTTACGTTTATATATGATTCAAACTTTTTTTCTGAGAAGAATTTCACAGTAGCCTGAAGTTTGCAAGATTGATCTGTGTTTTAATCTTTCCCATCTTTCGGATTTCTGTCAAATCTGGAATATGATGGTAAAGGAAAAAAGAGTGCAAATACTTGTATCACTTTAATATCTCTGGAGTAATGGTTAATATCTGTTGGCAAGATTTTTTTCTAATAAACTTTATTAAATCATGTCTAAAAGTATAAATACTACTTAGCCTGGGAATATTTCAAAGATAGATGCTTATTAAAGAATGTTGATACTATAGACGATAATTAAGTTTATCAACTTATTGGGCACATTTCAAACTGTATGTGTATATGCTACTGTCAATCTGCTATATATTTTTTTACAAAGCTGGAGAGTTTGAAAAGTTGAACAGGCTAATCTCAGGGACTACTACTATCATTGGAATTATTACTTTTATGTTAAATAATAGATTTAATGTTCAAGCAGATTAGTAATAGTTTAATTAAAAATTAAACATAAGCTATTGAGTGGAATTATAGATTAGTTGGTACTTTATATTGCTTGAAACTGGGGTGTATAAACCAAATATAAGTTTTTTCAAAGTCAAATAGTTTTGACATATATATGTACAAATATTATAAATGCAAACATAACCTAACTTGATAAAATTTGGTATGAAATAAGCTTGAAACCCAAGGAAGGTTTTTATACTGAACATCTGACAATCAACCCCGTAAACTCCGGTGACAAATAGTTAATAATAATTTAATTCTTATTTGAAATTTTTTAGGATTACACCCTGAATGAAGACTTTAATGATCTTACATCAAATATACAAGTTAAAGAAGAAGCACCGATGGAATATGATGTGGATCTTGTTGGTATCAGACAGCGTGGTCAAAGAACAGATAGGCCTCGTAAGAAAATTAAAAACAAAGCTGATAACAGTAATAAATGTATACAGATTCTGGATGATCTTGTCAAAGCTTTGAATCCTTTATTAGAAAAAAAATCCGAAAGTAGTCGATACTGGTATTTTGGCAAGCATGTTACAGAGCAACTTAATGCAATGAGGAAGATTGATGCTGAATGTGCGAGTCGTGATATTATGTTACTTTTAGAAAGTATGACTGAAGGCTGATATGCTATGATGGAAGACTTGAAGTCTGATCCATTGAAAGGTTAACTGGGTACTGAAGGAGGCTAGTAGTATAAATGTCCAGTAAGGAACTGTGCTTAAGAGAAATGAGAGGCTTAATGGTTTGTACACACTACAATATAACGGTTTGAATCATAAGACTTGTTGATTTTAACAAACTATCTAAATAATAAATTATATCACAGAAAGAGCAGAATCACGATACAAAGGTTATTCAAGTATTTATGATAGTTTATAAGAATAATGCTTTAAAATTATTTACATAATAAGTGCTTACATTATGTACAAAGCCCTTGTTTTAGTTTTAGTGTCATTTTTTTTACCAAATCATTTTATTATCATATATAATATGTTATGTTATTGTTCTCCAATACATATTTATATTTTTTTATTGTTATAAAGAGTTACCGTTATATGGAGTGAAGAAAGAAAAACAACCAAATTAACAATAATCTTTGATATGTTGTTGATAAAATTCATAAATATAGTCAGTTAACTTTGCCTGACGTTTTTTGCTTTGCCAGTACTTTTTGACTCTTGATATGTGGTGGAATCTTCTTGATTAAACAATTAAAAATTCTACTAACTTAGCCACATCAAGCGCTTGTTGAATAGTTGGTGGTGGTTCAGAATCATCTACTTGATCATCTTCTTCATCTTCATTCAGTTTTGCCATACTTTTCGCCACTAAGTCAATAATTTGTTCACCATTAAGTGAACCGGTTCTGGTCACATTGTTGTGTATATTTTCTTATGTTTGGAGATCTTCGTTAAAATTTTCTGGTATGTTAAATTGTCTAATCATTCAGTTGTAGATTGTTTTCATTATCAAACGGATCCGTTTCTACTGTTTGAACATTAAAAAGTCCCGCGTGACGTGTCGAAATGAATGCTGTATAGTAGCTGCTGTTACCTCTTTCCAAATCAAATCAAATCAAATCAAAAATCTTTATTCAATATAGAAGTGTTTACACTTGCTTATTGATTGTCAAAAATCTACCACCGGTTCGGAATTTAGCACCTCGGACCTGAGAAGAACCGGCGAAAGAAACTCAGCGGGATATTTTTTTTTTTTTTTCATTTTGCATGTACAATAATTATTATATTTTAGTTATTTGAAACAGCCTGGAGGCGATCATTTCATTCCCAAGGTGTGCAGTCAACTAAAAAGTCATTAGTGTTGTAATATCCTTTAGCACACAAACGCTCTTTAACGATTCTTTTGAATTTTATAATTGAATAATTTTGAACGTTTTCTGGGATCCTGTTGTAAAAACGTATACATTGCCCCAAAAAAGAGTTACTAACCCTGTGTAATCGGGTACTTGGAGTAACAAGTTTATTCTTGTTCCTAGTGTTAATAGAATGTACGTCACAATTTCTGGGAAAATCGTTTATGTTTTTGCGTACATACATAACATTATCAAAAACAAATTGAGAAGCGACAGTCATTATTTTAATTTCTTTAAATTTATCTCTTAACGAATCTTTTGGGCCCAGGTTATAAATTGCACGAATAGCCCTCTTCTGCAGTACAAAAATAGTATTAATGTCAGCTGCATTACCCCAGAGTAGGATGCCATACGACATTATACTGTGGAAATAACTGAAGTACACAAGGCGAGCCGTATCCACATCAGTCAAAAGTCTAATTTTTTTTACCGCATAGGCTGCAGAGCTGAGTCTATTCGCCAACTTATTTATATGGGGGCCCCATTGGAGCTTAGAGTCTATTGTCATACCAAGGAACTCTGTTGATTCTAAAACATCTAATGCTTCCCCGTTTAAGCATACACTCGTTTTGACACATCTTACATTGGGAGTAGTGAATTTAATACATTTAGTCTTTTTACTATTTAACATTAAATTATTAACACTAAACCAATTTACTATTTCAGAGAGAGTATTGTTCACATCGTCATATATTGAAAGACGTCTTTTTATTTTAAAAATTAAAGAAGTATCATCAGCAAACAATACTATCTCGAGTTTATCACCTAGGAGATGTGGCAGGTCATTTATATAAACAAGGAAGAGGAATGGTCCAAGAATTGATCCTTGAGGGACCCCCACAGTAACTGGAGACCCGGGAGATCTCTTTCCATTTACATCAACCCTCTGAATCCGATTGCTCAGATACGAAATCAGAAGACTGAGTGCAGTGTCCCTAATTCCATAATGACGTAGCTTCCTGACCAAAGTTTCGTGTTGCACGCAATCAAAGGCCTTAGATAAATCACAAAATATCCCTAAGGCATCCTCTGACTCCTCCCAGGCCCTGTAAATATTTTTAACGAGCTCAACACAGGCTTTTGATATAAAGTTCACTGTTGTACACAAGTTCACTGTTACACTGTAGCACGTTAATCGAGGTCTTGCCGTGAGTTTCGATCAGTTCCATTAACATTTTTAAGGGTAATCACGCTCTGCTCCATCGGTTGCAATATGCTGGCTGTATTAGTTTCGAAGATTAGATATACGAGGGTGAGCAAGGCTATTTTCTACAAGAAGAAAGATTTTTCGTGTTTTCAATTCAGCATCCCATTTTCTCACTTCTTCTTCAAAGAACTAAGCTGTTATCCAAGCTGATTTATTTGCTTTATATGCGACTGACAACTGTTTTGTGTTCTTGAATTACCGAGGATTTTTGGATTTACTTATAACTTAAGAGCTTTATTTTTTCTGTATCATTCATATTGGCAGCTACTAGAACAATACTGCGCTTTTTAGGATCTTCCTTCAAAACATTTTTTTTTTTATTTTAAAGATTTGTCGGGAGTCAGCTTCAAAAAAGTTTGCAGAGTACTTCTCCTTTAATTTAGGCTACACTTTATTTATCCAGTCATTAGTCACATTCATATCAACAACCCGCGCCTCCGTTCATTTTATCGTACATAATTTTGTGACGATGCTTACATATTCTGAGCGAACCTTCTAATGCTTTAAAGTTACTGACGCCAAGTTGTTCGGCAAACTTATCAGCCTTAGCTTTAACAATTGGACCCGACATTATTTATTATTATTCTGACGCTGATTGTTGAACCTCGATAACATTGCTTGATCCAAGTCTTCGAATTTTGGCTTCCTTTATTTTTTAGGCGACTTTCCCTCCAGCATCGCCTGCAGAATTGTTTCCTCATTTTTCCAAAAGGTAACAACAGTAGATTGACTTGGTTCACGATGTCTTCCAACGTCACTTTTCTTTTCGCCCTTTTCAATCGCACGTATCACACAAACTTTTTCGTCAACACATAACGCCTTTCTTTTACTGGCCATGTTAACAGTTGCAAAGTTGGTTTACGACTGATAAGATAAATTCAGATTTCAGCTGATATCACTGCATCAACTTCATTTGGCCTTATCTTTTCAACCAATCAAATCTAAATGTGTGCATGTGGCAATCCTCGTTTCTGCCACTCGACAGAATTTATTTATTTATTTATTACATATGGCACACAAGACAGGTAATAACTGATAAATAACCAAACAATAAATTACAGAGTTCGAAGATTAGTTACACCCCAATATTTGTGTACACATCAAGCAAGAATACATGAAATCACAGTTAACAAGGGCTGAAGCTATTACAAGTAAAAATTAAAGAAAAAAAAAAAAATCATACGAATATTACATTTTTGGAGAAATTAAGCAATAAGTATAAAAAATAGCAGAAAAAAAAAAAAAAAAATATATATAAACAATATTACATAACATTGTCAATATATTACGTACTAAGTCTTAAAGATTAAATTCATCAAACACCTCCTAAATATACGAAACTTACTCTCGAAAACCCAGCAGCATGTCTCACCAAACATATAATGTTTTACGATGAAATCCATTAAAGATTTCAACTTTTGTCTAAAGACTGGCTGTAATATCATGACGATCAATGGGTTCAATGGGGATCAATGGGTTGCCCAGGGAATAACTCCTGCTTGATTTCTTTCCAGTGCGGATTGCATGTAAATGTGATGAACAAATCTGCTGTACCATAATGACGAACATACGACATGGCATCTTGAGCGTATTCGTGCATATGTCGAGGGCTTTCGATGTATGTTGCTGGAAGAATAGTCATCCGAATAACATTCTGTGCATATCCCTCAGTATTAATCGCATCTCGAAGGTGAATATATTCTTCAGATCGGAGTTTGGTCTGATTCAACCTGATGAATGTTAATCTCCCCGTTTAAATTTTAACATACATATCAATAATATATTTGTGATATAATCGGCGACATTTCAATATGTGATTGTCTTCATTTTCCCGAATCATTAGGCGGTATGAATAATAGTTCATTGAACTGATTTTTTTGTTGGTTTCAGAACCTGTAAATAGATTTTGTTGTAATAACATTGAAATATAAAATTAAAATACATAATATAGTGACTGAGATATTATCGCCATAGCTAAACTAATATTTTAATTCCCTTAATGGGATTTATCATATTTATTAAGAAATCATAGCCATCTTCACCTTGCCAAAATATAATGGGATATTGCAGTGCATCATATGAGCGGTGTATTTCCTTTATACGTTGTAATTGATCATTCCGTCGATGTAAAACAATATCACGGGATTCCAAGTTTTCTCCAACTACAACGATAGCAACTTCATCAATAGGTGCATTAAAACGTCTTGCATGTTGACCCGCAGGTGTTTTATCAGCTCTGATTACAATTTTGTGATTATCAGATGGCATTAGATCCAGTGCAGTTGAAATAAAGTTTGTAATTGTTCTACAATAGACCTCTACTAAATTGTTATGTGCACAACGCAGATTAATTTCTTGTGGTGAAGTGCCCATAAAATAAATTTGCAGGAATTTGTAGTTGCTATCTGACACTGGTAACAGTGAACCTGCTCTGTGATATATTTGGCCTTGTATCTGTGAAATAAAAAAAAATTGCAGAGGGTTTCAGCAAGTTCTAGTCTGAATGTACCCAAATTGAGAAGTTGATCATTTCCTTTTATATTATTTACCTTCTTGAACATAATCCATGAATTTATAACTGCGAGGTCCAGGAAATGATAAAATAAGCGCATGGTCCACTTGTGGCTCTTCATTGTGATGTGATCACGACCTATAAATGAATCATTGTATCTCATTTTAAGTGAATGGTAAATTCTTATGAGAAATAAAGTTCTTTATACCTAATCTAATAAGTCCACGCCTCCCATGTGGGCATTGTACTCCTTGATGACTTTGGGGCATGGAATAGCAACTCTCTCTTTCTTCGATTTATCAAAGCGTGTGACTGTGGTTGCTGGTTCTGCTCCTACGTAAGTGGAAATAAGGTTAACGGGCTTGTTATCTTTCCACACAACAGCACTTACGTCAATATCATCCACAGTCGCCACGTTTTCCTCATAGAATTCTCTGGGTACGTACTTTTTCATTATAGTGTTTTTTTCAGGCAATTTGCAGTTTCTCAATCGGTTTACTCTTACTGTTCCCAGTGAGAAAATTCCTTCCTTAGCTAAATAGGTGACGAGAGGCACAGAAGTATAGAAGTTATCGAAGTATATAATGTGATTCACATTGCGTGGTACCATTCTAGCTAACCTGACGACTGTATTGCCAGACTCTCCCAAATCTGGCTCACCAGGTAAGATGTTATATTTGGAACCCCCTCCACTGTAAACCTCAAATCGAACGCGAAAACGATTGCGTCGTTGTAGGTTTAACACGTCTAAACAATGGGGGGTCCCCGCGCGATTGTCAAATGCGCCAATTTTGCTACGGGATTGCACTCAAAAGAGCCGATTCACTAACGACTTTAGCGACATCTATCAAAAACTATTAAAACAAAAATTCTGACAATATTACACTAGAAACTATGTACGAAATGAGATCGTTTGGAATGAAAGTCATTTTAGAGATTTTTGCAATTGTGACGATGTCGTTCTGGATGAGCGTTATGTAGTCTTTGAGCTGAACATTTTAACCAAGACATAAACACGTTGCTTTATCTTATTAACGTAAACGTTTTCCTTCTCAATCAAAGCACCGTCACTTTGCTTTGGAAGATTTTTCTTTTAATCATATTAAAGAAACATCATCTTTGGAATCTGAACTGTAAAACCCTTTTACTCGCTTTTGGCAAAAGTTGCTAATATCCAGACAGACAAATTTAGTCGCAAGCGGAAGGAATTGATTTTTCCACGGTATTTTGGAATGGAACATAGCACTTGGGATGCAAGAGCAAAAGCCATGCTGACAAAAACAATTCAAATTTCTATACTTGAGAACTCCAACCTCCTCAGTGAAAACTTGATGGACTTTCATAGTACCAAATAACGGTAGGATTTGCTCCTGGATCTGCTTTGAACTTTGCTCTAAATTTAATAACATCTTTCAATGTAAGATAGAAATTAGTAGCATCAGAGATATCAGTTTTACGTATAACAAGTTGGTCAGCAGTAAGTTTAAAAAATCCGCCTATCTCATCTGCTGCACATTTGCCATGGCCTGCTTCAAAAAAATTCCACGTAACTTTAGTGAACTTGTACTCAGAGAATAGTTTTGTGCAAATCAGATAAAAGTTTTGTTTTTGGCGGTATTGAGTGGCTGGGCCGTCTGAAAATAAATGCAGAATATTAACTTTAAGAAATTTGTCATGAATTGAAGCAAATATGAAGATGAGCCCAGATTGCAGCTGGATTGTGTGAAAATTTTCCAGACAGGGTACAAAACGATGATACATCTATCTTATTATTTGAGCCACTACTATATGTACATCACTCCCGTATGTTCCTTAGTTGATTTCGGGAACATCCAAAATTATGAGAATGTACTTCTTCAAAAAATTTGCAGTTATAATTTTCACTGTGTTTCACTATTTTCAGTCTATCTCAATATCGTCGATAGTGCGTAACTACAAGGTTGACTACTTTCCAGGAGATAAAAAAACTTTATAATATATTTAGAATGATAAAGCGAATCTTGCTGAAATATTGGGTTCTTAGTTTACTAGGCCATCAGTCAGTGGTAGAAAAATTGCAGTTTTTTCTATTTATGCAGGTGTTACGGCACTTACGCGGTTTCATTGTGCCAATATCAGTCTCATGATGTAATTAAATGAGTACATACGCGTAATTGAAACAATCATAAAAAGTACAAAACAACTTTTTATTCATCTGAAACAAAAACTAATGACACTTCTGAATCACAAAAATATGGGAAAGAAACATTTTTTTAACTCTCAACAAAAATAAAACATATTTAGTAGGTAAAACACTCCTTTAACTGTTCAATCTTTACAATACCCGCATCATAAACAAAAAACAAAAATTGTAGTTGTACTGGGGGACCAGGTGTTGTATTGATATAATGGACAGTAGAATTTTTGACCTGGCGGAAGACTCCTGACGGTTTTGTTAACTCTGGATACAGAGATAAAAGATCATGGAATTCTGTGTTACCGGATATCGCCTTAATGCTGGCTTGGGTATAATTAGTCGTTAACCCGTTTGTTGTTAACGTTGTTATGGTGTCCACCAGGCGTTTGTTTTTGCAGTCTACTAATAATCCATCATGTGTCATAAAATCGGCGTCAATTATTATAGGTTTGTCAACGTTTGCGATGACAAACCGCCAAAGTCCCGCCTTAGATCAAGGTTGAGGTGCAACGTCATCGTACCGTACGTCTCAATTACACTGCCACGAGCAGCGGTTAATTTGTAGTCGGAGGGTTTACTATACCGTTGTAAAAATCGCCGTGGTAATACGCACAGATCTCAGCCAGTGTCAATTAGGAACTGCACTTTAGATTTCTTGTCCATAACGAATAGGCGACTGGTAATACTGGGGATTTTGTCTGTCGCCTCTACGAACTTCCGTTTTGGTTTCCCGAAACGTAGTTGCAGGGCGTAGTGCATTTAGTGGCCTTATCTCAGCTCGATTGCGACTGCGGCTACGACTACGATACCTCGATCGGTCCCTGCCATAGTGATGTGAGTTTGAAGATAATTTTGAGATCTGCTGCTGTTTTTGAGCTATTAAGAGTTCGTCGAGTTTTTTTAATAATATGTCGAATTTGACTGGAAAGAAGGTGGAGGTGCTGGCCACTTGTTAAAGGGCGGGTGTAACTTCACAATTTTGTCGGCTAGTTCAGCCACGTCCTCTAACTTAGTTGATTTCTGTGATAGGATAACAGCTTGCACATGCATATTTAAGCAAGCATCATAGTGGCATCATATTTAAGCAAGATATTTTCAAAAAATATACCATTAAGAGCTAGCGTTATGGGGCTTTTTATTGTATCGCTAGATAGTGAAATGATTAAAAAAACTTTACCCATGGCATTTAGGCACAAATATAATAATGTTAATTGCATTATAGACTGCCTTGAAATAGACACCAAATGGTCTAGTTTACTATATTTTTCCAGGTTTTGGGAACCAACACTTGTTTAGTTGAATCCTGTGACTTTGTCCAAACATTAAAATGTGGTATGTTTGTTATGGAAGACAGGGATATCAAACATTTAGAACAATATCATAAAAAAGCTGATATTACACTAGTAAGACTTCCTAGTGTCGAAACAGGTGTAAAGATTAATAAAACTGAAGCAAAACTAACTAAACAATTAGCTAGCCTAAGGATACATATAGAGCGAGTTAATCGGCGCTTACGTGAATTTCGTATGCTTAAACCACATGCATGTATTAATTTTAAATTTAAATACTTGATGACATAATAATCACAGCATGTGCCTTAATTAATATACAAGATTCTTTAATAAAATAAAACAAATGAAAATCAAGACTTATTTTATTTAAAATACATATATTATAGTTCTACAGTCTTATACTATAATAATGGATAAATATTTATTTACCAAAACTCTAATAACTTAATTTTTATATATATTTTCAATATGTTTAGGATCATATTGAACTCGTAATACTTCAACTTTTTTATTTTGGCAATCATCTGGATCGGCTTCACAAAAGAAACAGTTTTTCTTGTTAAATACATTTGAAGTTGCATTTGAGTATTGTATTTTTCTGTGGCTTCGCCGTTTTTAATGTAAGTTTTATATGTTTTCCCATTATTAGGGCATTTAATTTCTATTACACCATCTCCAAACATGCCATCTGGGGAACCAGCAATCATCGGATAAACTGAACTTAATACCAGTCTGCATTTATTTATTTTTTTATTTAGTTTATTCTCCACAGTTTTTCTTACTTCATCTTCTAGTTTACGTCCACGTTTCATAGCTGAAGTATCTGGTATCATTGCACCTAATATGAGAGATATGAATGTACCATCAATCTTTTTGCAGCGTCTAACCTCAAATCATCTAGATGCAGTTATTCTTCCATATCGCAGCTAATACCAAAGACAGCTATTGACTTGTACTGTTGTTTCTTCTTTAACTTTTCTTTTTAGTGATGCAGATATCTGAACTTTTTTTAAGAATTCATTTTTTTTTTTGTTTGTTTCGCTCACATTATATGTGGATTGATACTTCAAGAGTTCACAATCCTCAATTTTCCTCTTCTTTCCCTCTTTTAAAAACTTAAGCAAAGCCGTTGAATTTGGTTGTAAAAGAGGGCTGCCCTTCGATAAATCTTTTGCTGTCATATATTTAAGAGTACTACCAACTCTCGATAATTTTGATTTATTCCAATAGCACTCAATCGAAATGCGAGGGTTCCTCACTTTGTCGATGAACCCACATTGACAAGGCTATTGTGTGCTTACAACCAACCTGTGAAACTACGCAGTCTTCACATTGTACAGAGAGAATACTCTCATCTTCCTCATCAACAACTATTGTGAATCTATACAGCTCTGAATTAACTTTGTGGTCAGGACATATTTTGCATTTTACAATACATAATTTCCGGTCACGCTTAAGCTGCACATAGCTGACAGCATCATCTCCGTATGAAGCTCGTGATGACCTAAAATTGAAAATGTATTATGTTAAAGTTATTTACACTTTGTATTCGGTAACCTCAAATTCAGTTAAGTATTTACTTTCCACAATATGTAAATGCGACTCTCTGACTGGTAACTGCTAATTAAATAAGACTTTGTTTGTTCTTCATATAATACTTAGGAGAAGGTTGCTTAAGTCGTACCCCCTAAGGAAATTACACTGTAAAATTCACTGTAATTGAAATAAAACGAAATCTTCTATATAAACTTAACATTTATTTAATTGGCTTTTAATTAACAACCATAGAAACTTTAATATCTTTAATAAAAATAAGTACTTAGCGTTTTTCAAAAACATGTCTTCGGTACGATTAAGGCACCTAGTTGCCTTAATCGTACCACCTATATAGCCTTAGGGCGCTTGTACACGCTAAGAAAATTTGCCGTTCCTGCGGCAGACAAGACAAATTCTTCGTGTAGACGACAAGAATTTTGTCTGTTCCACACACGAAAACCTTTCGTGTCTTCCGCAGACAAGACCAATCGAAACGTGTACACGACACGACTTTTTTCGTGCAGTCATCAGTCGGGCGTAGGGCGCGCAAGTAATAACAAGTGTGATAATCAGTGTGAGTTTCGTTTATTTATATAAATGTTAACTACAAAACAAAAAAGAATGATAATTGCATATTATTATTATAACAAAATAAAAAAGGAAACAAAAAACAAGAGACTTTACTGGATTCATCCAATTATACAAGAGAAAAATGAGTTTGGTGGGTTCATTACCCTTTACCGTGTGATGCGACAACATGAAGAAAAATAACAATGGGCATTATTGTATGGGTTGCCTCCCAAACCTTGTAACATGTTGCGACTAGTTTAAACATGTTCACTTAAGTTTTATTTTTATAAATAATTCAAGTTTTTATTATAATTGCGTGCAGGTCAAAGGTTCTGGGGTGCAAATGAAAAAAGAATTTTTGTATTGAATAATGCTTTAATCATATTTTTTTACATTTTGTGCTACGTACTCATATACTTTTTACGTTCATAATAATTGTAGAGTCAGTAATCGTAATTTTAGACAGTTATTAATAAACACACAGTTGAAAATAGTACAATTATAGCTGAATAATTCTCTTATATAACTTAAAGAATCCACTTTATACACTGGTACTTGTGCTACAACAATCAGATTCTTTATCGTATCACAGTATTTATATTTATTTATGTTAATATACAGTACCTATCTTTTAATAATGGACATTATCTACAACAATGTCGTCCAAATAGGTCGCCGGTAACAATATGCTTGGCTGGTGTCTTGCCCAGCCAAGGTACCAAATGATACTCATTATGTGAGCGCAAGTACCTACTGTTCTCTTCCCAGTCAAACAAGAGCAATAATAATGGGAAATTGACTCTCTCGCTGTTTCTGCTCTATTGTTGATCAAAATGTACGAATAATAAATTCTACCAGATACGTGTCGCGATTTTATCCGCCCCCTTAAAAGAATACCATCTACAATGTTTATATTGTATCGCACAAGGTTTGGAATAGCTCCTATGCATATTTCTATTGTGTATATGCCGTTTTTAATGTGTTCGCTCAAATAAGACCGTGCAAGTTTTATTTGATAAGTTCCTAATGAAATCAATAAAAGTTCTTCTTCTGTTAGTATTGGAAATTGCAGTAATTGATTGTCATCTGCGGTGATAGCACAAAAAGATACTCGCTGTCGATTTATATTCTCTTCGATAACATAGTCACTTAGACTGTTGGCCATATGAATTCTCCTATTTAGCACTTCTATTATTTCATGAGCTTTTTACGAGGATGGTCTTTTACAGGCTCTCTAAAAGTATTTAAAAGAGCAGCAGCAATGCGTATATCAACGAATAAATGCGTCATTGCCCGATTAAAATATTCTTGTCTGAATATTTTAAAATCGCCTTTAATCCACCCATTCACTACCTCTACAACCCATCTCACGATTGTAACTAATCTTGATTTATTAGCTTCTACTGTACTCAGTTGGCTTTCACTTCTAAGTTTTGTTGGAGGCATGTGGGCTTGATAGCCCCAAGTCTGTAAGGTTGAAATTGCGTCTCTGAAACCTCTGTCTAATACAAATACATCATTATTATGAAGGACATAATGAATTGGATTCATTTCATTTTCAATATAGGTGAAGCGTAGTGTGAATAGAGTAGATGGTCCGTAATAAAACGAAGTAATAACACACCACAGTTTATTCATACAATAAGCACAAGCACAGTATGAAAGTTAAGAGTACAGTCAGAGTGATAGTAAGAACACTGATAGAAGGTGAATAATGAAAGAGGAAAGCGTGAGAAAGCGAAAACATAAATTAATAGCACTTATAACTCGTACGTAACTATAAACACACAAGCATCCGGCAATAGTGTCGCGTAGACAGCGATTAGTAGCGGACTGGCGACTGCGGCCGACAATGCAACGCACGCGCATCGGCCCGAACGCAGCGAGCTTCACGCATGACGTTACATATATATAAAATTGCGTTCGCGTGCCCGCGCGTACATAATTTATTTATTTTTATAATATATATGTAAATATAATTTTATTTATATTAAATTATATATTTACAATAAATGTACCGCTACATAGGCATTCATTATCGTCGCATCTGAAGTCGTAGCAGCATGAGGGCCAGTCACATCTACTATGTAGCCATCTGTGCATATTAATAGAAAAGGTTTTAGCAGGTTTCTGAATTTGTGCAGACTATATGATTGCTTCTGAAACAAAAAATTACTACTTTTCTGGATGTAAATGTAGGTTCCGTCGCATATCAAAATGGCTGGTGGCACTTCATTGTCAACACCAAATATAGCATTTGGAATTGTTGAGTTTCTTGCTACAATTTCTTCACGGCTAATGTGGTCCCATCCGAGATGACGAGGAACAAACTCATTTGTTAAACATTCACGTGCTAACTCCAATTTTCGCTCCAAACTACGCCGGCTCATGTCTAAACGGCTTGATAATCGTTCATTTGGTTCTCCCGTTCTTATTTTCATTAAATAAGCTCCGAGAACAGTTTTAGGACGTTGCGAGCGTTGGGATATAGAAGGCGTCTGCTCCAGAAGTCTGTTGAATTCTTCATGATTTAGACCCGTACAAAAATGAAGCTCAGATGTTGTTATAGATTCAATATTGTCGAAATTAAATCGAGATTGTTGGCAGGCATCTCTTAACATATCTAGCATGTCCTTTAAATGTTCAGCCGTAAAAGACGAATTATTCAGCTCCTCTAACTCATTCCATTCGTTTAAAGTCAAATGAACGTGACAGATGCGGGCACTTGGTGGAATATATAACTTATATTCCACTAACATCCGAGATTTTATAAAACGTGGTACTCTTACTGGATTATCTGCCCTGCAATTCGGGAAAAGACAGCTGTTGGATGTAATTGCAGATCTTTTGTAACCAGTTATAGACATAACATCAACTGACGGTTGTTCCGGATTGTGGGGTAAATCTTGAGGTTCCATGTCAAGTTCGTTTAATCTCGCCTCATGTCGAGTAGCAGCCACCCAGCAACGATGGCAAATTTGTTGCCGATCATTCAATAGGGCCTGCAAAAAAATAAAAATGCTGATAATGATAGATGATAATCCTTCGATTCGCTTTATAGAGATTAAATAATATCCTAGTGATAACACTCGTTGCTATCACATAAAATCAGAAGATAATAGTGCATAAATAATTGTTGCTATTGATATAGATAAGATTGTTATAAATATACAGTTGTATGTGTTATATATATTTACATTAAACATACCTGGTCTATTCTCATATGCTCCAAAATATATTCAGCAAAACGTGGTCTTGCTTCTAATATGGGTATTGACACTTCATGTCTCACTCGCTGCCGTCTCAAAGACCGAGTACAGGTCACACACAAATGTTCCATAGTTAGTAATAATTACAACAATATCAAAGTCCACAAAACAAGCCAAAGTCGATCGTTGTAAACGTAGAAGCAGGGGTCCTTTATCAATGCGTAAGTCGTCAAAAATTAATAGCGGAGTAACAATTTTGAAAGACGATAGTACAGCACAGCTACAAAACTACACTGCCACTAAGTAAATAATGGCATCTAGAAGGATCGCCGAGATCCATCTCTTTCCAACATGTAGCGCTGTCTCATGAAATATCGTTCGTTGCCGCTGCTCCTGTGCTTACAATGAAAAACAATGGCAGCGCGTGGCGCGCGGGTTGGTAGAGGGGCTGTTGGGTCGAAATAGGCACTACCTGGTCGATCGTGTGTTTTTTTCCACTTTTTTTTAAATCGCTTTAGTCCTATAGTTATTAAAAAACTAATTAATTAAGTTATATTTAACATTTTTGTGAAATTAATAATACCACTATAACAGTTTCCCTGCACGAGATACGGAGTTATGCCGATACAAAAAAACATAACACTCGTTGAGATCTTTCAAATGATGTAGGTAGAAAAATGTTACAACACTTGGGACGAAACCGCCCATTGTCCTTTGTGGATTATTTTCGCATGAAAATGTCTACGTTTGACAGGCTTTTGACAAGTATAGAAAATAATATACGACATGAAAATACCAAAATGCGAGAAAGTATTCCTCCATACATTAGATTGGCCGTAACATTAAGGTAAGTAATTTTTTTAAGCATATTGATTTGAACGTTGTGCAATAATAAATGTCTTTGAAGTGTTACATGTTTCCAAATTCAACAGACTCCAAATGTTCATATTCTTTAGAATAGTCAAAGTGAAATTCATCTGTATGCGATGTTTCCACACTACTAATAGTTTCGGTGTCAAATTCAATGGATGTAGATTTTTGAGTACTGTAACCTGGTCGAGTCGAATATGATGGGCCGCATACGTTAAATGACGACTTAGAAGGCTGCGTTGTTTTGTAATACTCAGTATACCATTGATGCTGAACATCACTACCCTTCCGTTGTTGCGTAGCACGCACAAGTTTTAAAACTTCAAACTGGAAATCCACCATTTCCTCATCACTAAACTTATCAACACTCGGAGCTATACTTTTAAAAAATGACATGGCACGGCTCTCTTCTTCTTTGGTAACAGTTTTTATAAATTCTGCCATATTTTTGTCCACCTCGCTAACATCCTGTTTCTTTTTTTTCACGATCGGTGTATGTTCTATGGGACTTTTACACGTTTGTTGTTTCGGGTATATTTGACTCAGTGTCTCGCCGAGTTACAATTTTTGTCAAAAATAACATTTAATCGTAAAAATCACATTTACGAATCTTCTTAGCATCTGATCCCGATTTCATTTCTTTAAGTTTTCTGTGACATTTCATCCACCTATCTCGCAAACTTGTCCATCTTTTTGCTGTAGACTTTGCTGAAACAAAAAACGAACTACCGTAAGAAAGTACCATCTATTGCAAGTAGACATAAACTTCATATATAAAAGGAAATGACCTCATTGTAAGACATTGTTACAATTTTTTACACATACATGGCAACTGGAGATGCCTTCGCACGTCTTCATTTCGATTTTCGAATCGGAATAAAAACAGTAGCGAACATTGTACGTGAAGTTACTCATCATATTAGGTCAGAATTATCTACATTTTATATGTAAATGCCAACACAAGAAGAATGGTTGAATATAGCACAGGGATATGAAATAAATGCCAATTTTCCACACTGTCTTGGAGCACTGGACGGGAAACATATTAGAATAATTAAACCTAAAGAAAGTGGATCAATGTTTTTAAATTATAAACATTTCTTTTCTATTGTTCTCATGGCTATTGTGGATTCCAACTACAATTACATTTTTATTGATGTAGGGTCGTATGGTAAAGAATGTGATTCAAATATTTTCAAAGAAACACAGTTTTGGAAAAAACTTGTTGACAATACGTTAAACATACCATCCCCATGCTCTATAATAAATACTAACTATATATTACCATATGTTTTTGTAGCTGATGAAGCTTTCGCACTTCATGCTAACGTACTTCGACCCTACGGTGGTAACGAACTCACAAAAGAACAAAAGATATTCAATTATCGCTTGACAAGGGCAAGAAGATACGTCGAGTGTGCATTTGGAATAATGGCCAACAAATGGAGAATTCTGCACCGATCTTTAAACTTAAGTCTCGATTTAACAGTTGCTATTGTAAAAACTACTTGCGTTTTGCAAAATTTTATTCATACAGAAGAAGGTCACGTTGAGCCTTTAATCAATCGAGACCGATTAAATAGTCGATTTCATTTAGAAGGCAATAATCTGACAGCAGACGAAATTCGTAAAAAAAAATATACTGATTTTTTTTCCTCTGATGAAGGATCATTACCATGGCAAGATAAATACACATAAAAAATAAGTTCTAAAACTAAAACCCGACTACTAAATTTTATTCCAAAAAGTGTGAAACAAGGAAGTATTCTTCCTATTCTGCCATATTGTTTAAATAAACAAGTACATATAGAATATCTGTATTTTTGAAAATTGTAAAAAGACAGTAATAGGTTGTAGGTACTTACCATATTCATTTTTTTTGACATTTGTCATTTCGTCGAAGTCTTTGTTTAAGATAATAAATATTTCTCTCCATGCTTCGTATGTGAGTCTGTTATATTTATATATCTCTAAAGTTTTTTCCCACAATACCGGTCGTCCTTCTACTAAAGTTATAAGTAACTCATCAGCCATTTTGTACTCTAAGCTGCAATACACGTCCACACCAAACGCACAACAAAAACTACCTGGCTGGGCTGGCTCAACCCTACTACACCGCCCCCCGCCGATCCGCAACAACGTTCGCCGCGTCGTGTCTTGCGCAGATAAGATTGTTTCGTGCACCACTGCGAGCAGAGTACATAGTTATTTTCTAGTTACGACACGAATTCTTGGGTAGGCCCGGCGTTTTTTCTTAGCGTGTACAAGCGCCCTTAGTCGTACTTAGAAAGTAAATCTTACTAAACATATTACAAACTATAAAGAAAAACACTTAATAATCAGAGATCACATAAACAACTAAAAACTACAAATAATTTAAACTGAGATCAATTTTTTTTTGTTAGGTATAAAGTCGAAGATAAAAGAAAATAAAAAGATCAAAATCTCGAAAAAACAAAGTAATGCTTAATAAGAACATTATTGAACACAGATGTCACAAATATATTTTTTTAATTTGCTTTCAACGCTAGCACATAGATCATGTATCCAACCTCTACATTTTGTACATTGTATCATGTTTTCTTCACGATCTTCCTTACATAGTTTACATAACCACGATTCTTTTATTCTTTTGTTTTTCTTGCATATTTCACCTGTATTCTTTTTTTCTCTTGTTTTATTTATTTCTTTTTTTGGCTTTTTTAAAATCTAGTTTAGGATTTTTCTTTTTATTTATGTTTTCTTTGGCTTCTATTTCATTTTTGTAGAGACTGGAAGTTAATACTTTTGTTGGCTTAGTACCTTTATTCATTTTTCTAATTACTGTTTTTATGCAAGGCACAGGTGATAAAATATTCAATTGAGACTTAATAAGTTGATGGTTATTGTGTGAAGAGACTTGTGATATTGTGGTAGGTACAGGTTGAATAATGGGTGGTGTTGAAACTCTAGGTGATAGAGGTGGCGTTGTAATTTTTGGTAGTAACTGCGATGAATATTTTGGTGGAGATACAACCGGTATTGGTGACCTTAATATCGTTGGCGTCATAGTTGAGTCACTTTGATCGCCGACTTCTTGATTCGATGGATCAGAGATGTTTAAAGACGCTACGAAATCCTCTTCTTTAATAACTTTCCTATCACAAGGCCAAAGCCCTGTTGCTTTGAAACCATTTAGCGCTATATCCATACGAACCGACCTAGGGTATGCTTTTCCAAGCAACTCTGAGACGTTGGTTTATTTTATGACATTACCAGGATTTGAGCTGAGCCACGAAGATGCGACTTCATTATAATTGCTTTTCAATGATTTGAAGAATGATCTGTCCAACGGTTGTAGGCGATGAGTCATGTGAGCAGGGAAAGAAAGCATAATTATACCATTATCACGAGCCAACTGAATCGCTTCTAAGTTTTTCGTATGTGTGCTATGACCATCTAGTAAAAGCAAAATTTGTATTTGATCATTTTTTTCTAATCTCTTACATTTGATGAAATGTTGAAGCCATTGAACAAAAAGTTCTGATGTGATCCATCCATTTTTTGAGCAACCGAATGCTGTATTTGGTGGAGCTCCTTTTTTTAACGCATCGTTCAGTCTGCTGCGCTTAAATATTAACATGGGTGGTATAAATTCACTCGCTGCATTCATGGCGCATATGCCTGTTGTGGTCAAGCCTCTTTCTCCACTTGTGATCGCACCCACTTGGTGTTTTCCCCTTTGAGAAATAACTTTGGGAGGCTTGTGAACTGTAGATAGTGAAGTTTCGTCCATGTTATAAAGGAGATTATCCACTTAGTATGGGGACTTTGGCCTGACGTGAACAGACATTTTATCATATTTTTTGTAATTAGTTTAAAAGCACTAACTAGTAATAATGAGAATATGAACTTAATTTTGTATCAAAATGTTTAAAAAGAGATTTTTGTCATGTGAGGAAAAACAGGTTAAAGCGAAATAAAACAACATTTTTTATGATTTATTTTTATTCTGAGACATCATATGTTATTAATGTGTTCAAGAAATTGGGCAGATGGTGAAATGTGTTCCTGATACCTTTTTTTTTTCTTTTTTTTTTTTCTCGCTGGAAAAACGCGTTACGCGCTTCCCCCACGTGATGGAAGGTGGGGGGGGGGGGGGTGGGACTCCCCGGAGCCCTGGACGCCGAGTGCGCCCAGGTACGCCGGGTTTACCCACTAAAAAACCAGCGGTGGTGGTGCATACCGCTGACTTGTGGCCGTCCGAGCCACAGCGGTAGCACAGGCCTCCCCTCTCCGCCTTCGACGGGCAGAGCGCCCTCGTATGGCCAAGGCCCATACATTTAAAGCAGCGCATAGGGCGCTGCTCCACGACGGCCACCTTGGCCGAGCTCCACCCGACGAGGAGGCGACCGGCAGCGGCCAGCTTCTTCGCTGCCGTGAGGGGGCAGGTGACGCGGACCATCCCCATGTAGCCGGGTCCGCGCTGCATCACGCCGCACTTCACCGACTCGGCGGAGCAGTCACCTGCGCGCGCGATCGCCGCGGCCAGTTTCTCCGAGGTGACGGAGTCGTCGAGCCCCGTCACCTTCAGGTCGGCCTTCTTAACTGGCCGCACTACTTCTGCGACCCCGTCGAGCACTGTGCGGAGCTTCTCCGCCAACCTCTCGGCCTGCTCCGCTTGGGCTCTCGGCAACTCGAGAACCCTGGCCCCGGTCGCCGTGCGTCGCACCTTCAGCCCACCGCTGATCCCGAGGTCCTGGAGCTTGACATTTTGTTCCGCTCTCTCCAGGACCTGCGCGTAGGTGATACCCTTCCCTACTGCTTCCGGCTGCAACGTGAGAACGATTGCAGCCGATCGAGGGGTAGCCAGTTTCGTCTTGGCTGGCTGGGGCGTTTTCGGCGGTGCTTTAGCAGCAGAAGGGGCGGTCTTGCTCCCCTTCTTACCCTTTCTCACCACCGTGGACCAGGACGTCTCCTGGTTCGGTGGCGTTTGGGACGTCGCCGGTGCCGGTGCGCTCGGTGGGCAAGCGGTGGGCGCGGTCTGAGCGGTTAGTGGAGCCGCCTTCCTAGGCCTGGCTGAGGCTCCTCCGTCCTGGCGGGCCGTTGAGGTAGCTGGCGGTGGTTCCTGCGACGGCTGCGGTTTATCCGCCGCAGAGGGAGGTCGCTGCATCCTCGCAGGGAGGCGCTCCTCCAGGCCCGCCAGTTGGTCCTTCATCGCCGCGCCGATCGACGTGACGATGAAGTCCTTCAGCTCTTTCATCGAAGGAGCACTTTGCGGGGTGTTGGACGTCTCGTTTGCCGCTACCAACGTGGAACGCGTCTCCGCGTACTCACGGCGGTGGGCTTTAAGTTCCGCCTTGAGGTTTTCGACCTCTCTGTGCAGGCGGTTGTTGTCCGCCCTGAGCCTCCTGCTCTCGTCAGCCTCCGTCCGAGAGGCGAGGGCCTCGACCACACCCTCTAGAGAGGCCGCTGCGTCTTTCAGCCTCTTGATAAATCCTCCTTTTAAATTGGAGGATTTTAATGCGACCTCTCTTATCTCGGTCGCACACCTTCCAGCCTCCGCGCGGAGCTCCTCGGCATTAAGGTTGGCCGGATCTTTTTTCGGTGGGGTCGGCTCTTCGACCACCGGCGCCGCAGCCGGCACCTTTTTGAAGGCTCGACTGCGCAGGGTCCGCTCGAAGGCGAGCTCCCTATCTTCCTCCTCTTTATTTTTTAAGTCAGCCCTTGCACGGCTGAGCCCGTTCTTCTTACTGTTGCCGCGGCGGTCGGTAGCGGGTCTCGCCGTATCCGAGCCCGAGTCGGATTCGGCGCGATTTTCAAGCCGGACCGAGGCGTCCGACGCAGTCTCCATATCGGAGTCCATGGTTTTGTTAGCCGTAAGCAGCCAAGGAAAGCGGCTTGCCTCAGGAAGTACGTGGCTGAGGGTGGCTCTAAGGCATCATTTGTGATCCTCAGAGCCCGGGCTATCAGGTCGGTCGATAAAAATTTTTTGTTTAAAAATTGACCCTCTCTGTTCTATATATATATAACAGGGCAAATTTTCGGTTTTTTCAGAATATCTCCGGAACGGAGAGGCCGATCCGGGAGTGTGATGCGTCGACGGATGCAGGACAGAGGGCCCCACAGTCGCGCCGAACAACGGAAAGAGGTAGGACAGCAGATGGATTTACTGTGGAGGAAAAACTGGGAAAACATCGAAAAAAGCAAGAAAAAACAGGTAAAAACAGGTGAAATTAAAAGTTTAGAAAATAACAAATGCAGGGAGCAATTAAGAGCGCAAAGTAATATTTATGGAGATTTTTTCCGCGAGGAAAACACGAAAAAATTTTTTAAAATGTACTTCCTTCCTGATACCTTGCCCAACTTAAAAACCATAAAATAGTCATTATATGAGCGCAGCAACCCACTGTCCTTCGGCCAACCATGCAATTACAATAATATTATTTTATAGCTTCCTTACCATTGTGATTATTTTCATATAATATATATATAAAATATATTTTTCGCCTTACATGCAGGCTTTGTATTTTTCCACGCAATAATCTGCAGTTGGCCAAAGGAATCGGGTAGTCAACCAATTTGGTCGCTGGCTATATTTCTACATACTTCAATAGTATATGAACCATCGCCTCTTATGTGCTCCCCATAATACGAACAAGCTTGTTTTAGTTGGTGTTCAAGATCGAATAACATTATGCCAAATAATCATTCAGTTTATTATTTCGTCAATAGATGGCGTTAGATGTATTTTACATCGCGCTATAGAAATGTTTTTTCTAAAGTACAATACAATTTTTGTAATTTCATAAAGTGAGAACAATTACACTATCTGACCAGCAGTACATACTCGGTGGTGTTATTTTGAAGTCTCACAGTACCAATACTACCGGGTAACAGCACCAACATTAGTCCTTCGTGAAGCCGCTTCTCCCGTGTCTCCGCAGTGGATTGCTGCAGTAAGGAAACACGCATCAGAGGCCGCAGCAGCGGGACCCCAGCCGTGCATTGGTGGGCGGACGGAGCAACTGCAGCGGATTAGTTCAAAGTGTCGCCACCTACAGAGGGCGCCACTTACACCAGGTCATCAAATTGTGTTTGTGTGAAGTGCAATCCTGTGAGTACATTATTTTGAATATTTATTGGTGAATAATCAAAAGTGAAAAAGTTAGCTTTCTTTTGAAATTTGAATTTCTAATAATATTTCAATTTGAAGAAATTTTGAACTTTGAAAATTTACGAAGAATTTTAAACTTAGAAAATTTATTGATTAATTTAGATTTACTTTATAATTTTAAGCATGTTAGTTAAGGACTTAGAATAATTTATAAAAAAACGAAGGAACGGGGAACCTATGCCCGATTTCGAAAAAAAATTCAAAACACTTGTAAAATTTTAGAGATTTGATTTGAAAAAAAAAAAAAATTCTTACTTTTAAATTATCTTAATTCATAATTTGAATATTTTAAAAATGGAAGGTTTAATAAATGTTTTAAAAGATTCGCAAAATGTAATGAAGAAAGGTCTAATTAACTTTAAAAAATGTAGTAAAGATAGACTAACAGTAGAATATATTGAAACCAAGCAAGAATTGTTAGAAACGGATTGGTCTATATTTAAAGAGAATAATACTAAATTATATGAAAGATTTTAATTGGAGGACATAGAACAAATGGTAGGTGATATATATGATGATGTTGAGAATACTTATATAGTTTATAAAAGTCTTATGAAAACAACGCTTAACAAAATCTGTTCAACAAAGGGATCAGTACAAAATGAAAACACTTCAGGTATGTCGAAGCCAGTTACTCTTTTTGTTAAACTACCAAAGATCGCCATCCCTATATTTTCTGGTCAATACGGGGAATGGACAACATTTCATGATCTTTTTACATCTTTAGTGCACAAAAATGATTCATTAGATAATGTACAAAAAATGCATTATTTGAAAAGTCACCTTTCTGGTGAAGCTGAACAGCTCATTCGCCACACTCCAATAACTTCCGCTAACTATAGTGAGTGCTGGGCTCAATTAGAAAAACGATATAATAACAAGAAATATCTGACTAATTGTATTTTAAAAAGATTGTTTGGTCAAAAACGAATAAATGTCGAGTCAGCTTCATCGTTGAAAGAATTGTTAGATACCACATGTGATTGTTTACATGCACTTAGAAACTTAAATATTAACGTAAATACATGGGATATTATTATCATACACATTGTTACTCTAAAACTAGATAGTGAAACTCGTAAACAATGGGAATTAAATGTTTGCGCCAGCGATTCCAATAACGATTTGCCAACCTTTGAACAATTCAAACTGTTTATTGAAAATCGTTTCCGTGCTTTAGAATTTTTAGAACCAAAGGTATCGATGGCTCAGCAGGTAAATAAAAATTATAACTTTAACAATTCTCATGGTGCAAAGGTAATGTTAGCCACTAACTCATCAAGTATGCGCTATGAATACTGCTCAGAACCGCACAAACTTTGTTTTTGCAAGAAGTTTACTAAACAGCCTGTTGAAGGTAGACGAGAGTTTGTGATGAAGAACCGAATCTGCTTTAATTGTTTAGGTAGTAATCACACCGTATATGATTGCAAAAAGGTTACCACTTGTAGAGTTTGTCGGAAGCGCCATCACTCGCTTCTTCATTTTAATCCTCAATCAGAGCAAACCACATCAGTGAAGCCTACGATAGAAAATGTTAATTCCTCAATTAGTTCTCCTCCGATAGTTTCGTGCTTGTCGACAGGAAGGGTGTCAAAGCCAAGACAGGTTTTATTAGCCACAGCGCTAATCAAAGTCGAGTCGAAGAATGGCGAATATCATCCCATCCGTGCCTTACTTGATCAGGGCTCCCAAGCTTGTTTTATAACCGAAGCAGCAGTTCAATTTCTTAGTCTAAAAAAGACACCTATACAAGGAGTTATATCAGGATTTGGTGAAAATAGTTCAACCATTGCTAGGTCTATGGTACATTTAAATATAAGATCAAGAGTGAATTTCGACTTCGTGTTTACGGTGAAGGCATACGTGTTAAACAAAATAACATCCTACTTACCTGAACGTAGCGTCAACACTAACTTAAATTGGCTAAGTGTCACAAACCTGTGTCTTGCAGATCCAGGATTCCACACCTCCAATAAAATTGATATTTTATTAGGTGCTGACGTTTACAGCCACATCATTACTGAGGGAATAATAAAAAATCCTGCCTGCAATTTAATCGCCCAAAATACTACCTTAGGATGGGTCATCTCGGGTGTTGTGGATAACGAAGATAAAGAGAGGTCAAAGGTTATCAATGTATTACATGCTCAGGTAGATAAAGAAGATGATATTTTAAAAAGATTTTGGGAATTAGAAGAACAAACTAGTACAAAGCAAATACTTACACCGGAAGAGAAAGCATGTGAAGAGTTCTATAGTCTAACTACTAGAAGAGATGAAAGTGGGAGATATATTGTTAGGTTACCTTTTCGTGAAGAGAATACACTATGCATGTCTGGAAATTCACGAGATATAGCTGAAAAAAGATTTAAGTCATTAGAAAAAAGATTAGGAAATAATAAAGAACTAAAAGAAAAGTACGTAGAGGTTATACAAGAATATTTATCATTAGGACACATGAGACCAATAGCAAAAGATGATATGAAGAAAGATAAAGCTTTTTACTTACCTCATCAGGCGGTTGTACGCGACGATAAAACTACTACAAAAGTTCGAGTAGTTTTTAATGCATCTCAGAAGAACAGTAACGGAGTTTCTTTAAATGATAATCTTATGGTAGGGCCGAAATTGCAAGCTGACTTAAGGCACACCATATTAAGATGGCGATTGTATCCCATAGCACTGGTAGCAGATATAATTAAAATGTATCGTCAAGTCCGAATTGCTGAAGGAGATGCAATGTTTCAACGCATACTTTGGCGTGATTGTCCGGAAAAAGAAATTGTTGACTATGAACTAACGACAGTCACCTTTGGTACAGCTTCTGCACCTTATCAAGCCGTTCGGACGTTACACCAAGTTGCTTTTGATGAAGGAGACAACTATCCACTTGCAAAAGATAAAGTACTCAATTGTTTCTATATGGATGATCTTATGACAGGGTGTTACGAAGTGGATCAAGGATTAGAAATATATACACAAATAACAGAATTATTAGGTAAAGGTGGATTTAAATTGCAAAAATGGAATTCTAATAATCAGGAATTAATAAAAGAAATTAAGGAAATGGAGAATGAGAAAGATCAAGGACAATTATATATAAATAGAACAAACAAGGACATAATTTATATGGACAACATAGACAAGGTTAAAGAAATATCACACGAAGAAGTAAAAGAAGTAGAAATCAAGATAGATAGTACAATAAAAATATTAGGACTTACCTGGAACCGCAGCCAAGACACCTTCCAGTACTTAGTTAATCTCCCGCCGCTGACGACTGCACCTGCAACTAAAAGATCAATCATTTCAAATATAGCACGGCTATTTGATCCTTTGGGTTGGATAGCCCCAAGTATAGTACTAGCAAAGGTATTCATACAAAAGTTATGGCTTACCGGCGTTAGTTGGGATGAAGAACTAAACGTGGAGTTAGTGAAGGAGTGGATTGACTATCGAGAGCAACTGTCACTACTTACCGACGTACGCATACCTCGTTGGATAGGCACTACATTGAATCAGAAGCTGGAACTGCATGGATTTAGTAATGCTTCGAAGACAGCTTACTCAGCCGTGATTTATTTGTGGACCATTGACCTTGAAGGTAAAATACACGTGACACTTATTGTTGCAAAAACCAGAGTAGCTCCTGTAAAACAAATTAGTATTCCACGGCTAGAGTTGTGTGGAGCAGTTCTTCTGTCACAACTTTTGATCGAAACAGCTAATATCTTGAGTATTCCCAAAGATCAAATTAAAGCATGGACCGATTCCACAGTTGTACTAGCCTGGATAAACGACCACCCAAGTAGATGGAAAACGTTTGTAGCTAATCGAACATCTGAAATACTAACGAACATGAAAGCATCTCAATGGTTTCATGTTTCGACAAAGGACAACCCCGCAGACTGTGCATCTAGGGGAATACCGCCGAAATCACTTCTCACCTGTGATTTATGGTTTTCAGGACCATCATTCTTGAAAAAGGACAATATATCCTATAACAGACCAAATAATTTAGACAAATTAAACTTGGATTTAGAAGAGTGCGTTAAATCTTATGTAACGGTTGTTCCAAATAATTCAATTTTCGAAAGGTATTCTACATTAAAAACGTTAATGAAAGTTGTTGCATATTATCGAAGATTCCTGAAAAATAACAAAATATATCGTGGAATGTATTTACAAAAGGTAGAATTAGATGCTGCGCTGGAATGTTGTATAAGACAAACACAAAAGGAAATATTTACAAAGGAATATACACAATTACAGGATAAAGGCTATTTACAAATAAAATCAAGTGTATTGAAGTCACTTTGTCCTTACCTTGATAATAAAGGAATAATAAGAGTTAGAGGCAGATTGGAGAAAGCTCAGTTGAGTGAACAGACCAAACATCCGATTGTACTACCACGCTGTAGTCCAGTGACTCGACTTATAATAGTAGATGCTCATGTCAAAACGCTGCACGGAGGTCTTCAGTTGATGATAAATTTTTTGAGGACAGCCTACTGGATAATAGGAATTAGAAACTTAGCCAAACACCACATATACAAGTGTGTTAAGTGTGCTAAGCAAAGAGCAAATATAAATAATCAATTTATGGGTTCATTACCGTCCGTTAGATGTACTCCAGCTCGTCCATTTTTACATAGTGGTGTAGATTACGCGGGACCCATAAATCTTAGAACAACGAAGGGTCGTGGGCACCGTTCGTACAAAGGCTATATATGTCTTTTTATATGCATGGTTACTCGTGCTTTACATTTAGAAGTAGTCAGTGACATGAACACGCAGGCATTTTTGGCAGCTTTCAGACGTTTCGTGTCTAGACGAGGTCACTGTGCTAAGTTGTGGAGCGATAACGGTACCACTTTTGTCGGTGCCGCAAGAGAGTTACAGGAATTAGTATCAATTCAACCATCTATAGCAGAGCATTTAGAATCGAATGGTACGGAGTGGCACTTCATTCCTCCGCACAGTCCCAATTTCGGCGGACTGTGGGAAGCAGGGGTGAAATCAACAAAATTTCACTTAAAAAGAGTCATAGGTGACTCGACCCTTACATTCGAGGAAATGACCACGCTTCTGACCCAAGTGGAAGCTTGTTTGAATTCGCGACCCATGAGTGTTATTCATGTCGCTGATCCTGGTGAAGCATTACCTTTAACACCTGGACATTTCCTAATTGGCGAACCGTTACTGAATGTACCCGATAATCAATTTGAAAGTTCAGGGTTGAACCACTTATCGCGTTGGCAATTTGTTCAGAGAATGGTTCAATCGTTTTGGAAACGTTGGTCAAACGAATACCTGTCTAATTTGATGAACCGGTATAAATGGTCTTGTCAAGTTCCTGAACCATCAGTTGGTGACATAGTTCTGATAAAGGAAGATAATTTACCTCCAAGCCGTTGGTTGTTAGGTCGTATATTACATAAACATCCTGGTAGTGATAATATTACCCGTGTAGTCACAGTACGCACTAAGTCCAATACAATTAAAAGACCAACGTCTAAAATTTGCATTTTACCAATTACCGAACAAAAGAATGTTTAATTTTTTGTTTGTGTGATTAGATCATATTATATTCATGTGTTTTAGTTCAACTTTTGTATTATTATTGTTGTTTTTCATTATTCTTAGGACAAATGTAATTGTATTAGATAGGGAGACCAAATAATATTTACTATTGCTAAATGTTATTACTTTAAATGTACCTAGCTTAAGTATAGTTTTATTTTATGTTTTATTGTTATTTAATTTAAGGTACTTAGTATTTTTAAGTTATTATTGTTCAGTTTTAAGTTTAGTTCAAACCAGTATATTATTGTATTCAACAAAATATTTTATCTGGTTTCTTATTATATGTGTACAACTTTTAAGTAAACTCGGAAGGACGTTCCTTCAGTAACGTCCTTGGTGGGCGGTATGTTCAAGATCGAATAACATTATGCCAAATAATCATTCAGTTTATTATTTCGTCAATAGATGGCGTTAGATGTATTTTACATCGCGCTATAGAAATGTTTTTTCTAAAGTACAATACAATTTTTGTAATTTCATAAAGTGAGAACAATTACACTATCTGACCAGCAGTACATACTCGGTGGTTTTATTTTGAAGTCTCACAGTACCATAATACTACCGGGTAACAGCCCTAACAGTTGGTATGTTCCACATGCAATTAATATAAGATCATTATATTATATTCTTGGAAATATGAAACTGTCCATGTTTACATTTATAGGTTGAAAATCTGCCCGCCTTCTATTTAAATTATTTTCGATAACAAAGTCAGCTAATGTGTTAGGAGTAAACATCTTTTCATTTATTATATTCAGGATTTGCTGTGCATCCTCTCTATCTACAACTCTCTGGTGAAACTTATTAATAATAGCTGCAGCAATACGGAAATCTGTCATTGCATGTTGGGAAGCACGATTGAAAAATTCATGTCTGAGTAGTTTAAATGACTGTTTAAATATTCCATTTACAGCTTCCACCACCCATCTACATACAGTGACAGATCTCGATCTATTAGCAGAAATAGTAGATAACTGTGTTTCTCCAGCCTGTGAGGATGCAGGCATGTGGACAGAATAATTACAGCTTTGCAACAACGGCACAGAATCTCGAAAACCCCTATCCAATATAAAACATCTCCTTGTTGAAAATATTGGCGCAATGGCCTGGTTTCGCTACTAAATTCATTGGACATTATATTAGCATCTGATGTTGTAGCTGGATAGGGGCCTAGTACATCGACAATATATCCATCAGAACATACAATTAAAAATGGCTTTATAAGGTTCCTATACTTATGCAAAGAGTAAGTATAATTTTGGTACATATAGTTAGAACTTTTTTGTATAAACAAATATGTACCGTCTATGATTACAATCGGTTTCCTTTCATTTCCACCAAACAAACCAATCGGAATAATTAAATTCCTCTCGGAGATATTTGTTCGAGTAATATTATTTATGCCCAAGTTTCTTGTCACAAAGTCATTGTATAATATATCCCTTGCTTTTCCCATAAGCCTTACTTATAAGGTTAGGTTAGCCTAGTTCAACCCTTAGGTTGATCTAGGTATATTAAGGAGTGTACAAATTCTTTGATCACTATCTCCTGTCCGTAATTTAATTAAATATGCACCAAGTGCCAATTTGCCATTATGTACATTTATTAAGCTTGGTAGCTGAGAGTAAAGCTGTTCAAATTGGTTTTTACTCAATCCAATCCAGTAATGAAGCAAATCATCAGACATGCTATTTATGTCTACAAAATCTAATATTAGACGTCTCTCATTAACAAAGGAAGCAAAATCTTGGATATGATCTACAGTGAAGCTGTGTAACGGTTGAGGATTATTAGTTAGATCATCCCAATTATCGTTGTGTAAATGAAATGAGCAAATCCTACAATTTAACGGTACATAATACTTATAATCAATAAATAACTTTACCCTCAGCCACTTGGGAACAGATAATCTTTGTGATGAATGACACTCAGAGAAAAAACAATGACTTTGAGTGTCTACTGCTCTTGAGTACAAAGGTAAGTTTACTGTGGTCCCATCATTTGAGCGTAGAGGATCTGCAGCATGTGTTGTAGCTCGGTCAGCTCTCTGCCAGCAGGGATGACAGATTCGATCAGATCTGCTTAAGTAAAACAACGTAAAGTAATATAAGTATGAGTAAATTAAATTAACATATAAGGCAACTTTAAATTAAGAATTATGATAATATAATGAAGCGTAGTGTGAATAGAGTAGATGGTCCGTAATAAAACGAAGTAATAACACACCACAGTTTATTCATACAATAAGCACAAGCACAGTATGAAAGTTAAGAGTACAGTCAGAGTGATAGTAAGAACACTGATAGAAGGTGAATAATGAAAGAGGAAAGCGTGAGAAAGCGAAAACATAAATTAATAGCACTTATAACTCGTACGTAACTATAAACACACAAGCATCCGGCAATAGTGTCGCGTAGACAGCGATTAGTAGCGGACTGGCGACTGCGGCCGACAATGCAACGCACGCGCATCGGCCCGAACGCAGCGAGCTTCACGCATGACGTTACATATATATAAAATTGCGTTCGCGTGCCCGCGCGTACATAATTTATTTATTTTTATAATATATTTTATTTTATTTTATTATTATATAAACTTCTATAATATAATCTTAACTAGTTTTATAATATATATGTAAATATAATTTTATTTATATTAAATTATATATTTACAATAAATGTACCGCTACAATAATATAAAGAATAATTACCTCATGTGGTGAATTTGAATGTGAATTTGAATGGCTAGCTAAAAAAAAATATTTTTTTTTTCATAAACTTGTTTTTTTGATAGCAGCTTGTTCACGCTAGGCCAAAAATGGACATTGCCCTTTAGGCCTGTCTTTAGACTTGATAGGTGATTTTATTCCCTCTTCTGATTTATATTCTTTTAATATATTATACACAGATGCTATGCAAATTCCCAAAATCGATGCTTTTTTTATTTATTTCGGTTTTGTAGGGATATTCATTCGATGGCCAATTTTCTTTCACGTACTTATATACGTTGAACACCATATTTTTCTCATTAGCCGTAAAGCTCGTCACCTGTAATCACCTGTAGTCACTTGTCACACGAAGCTCAAGCTATATCTCCAGGTATACCAATTAACCTAACCAATTACTTCACAATTTAAAACCTACTTCTAATATTAACCTTAAGTTTCCAAAGATTAGCGCGTTTGAACAAACAACTCTTTCTTTTTACTTATTATATATTTTAGATAAATTGTATTACGCACCTTTTGACGTTTTTTTCGTGGCGAATTTATTTCCTTAGATGTACTGGCTACTGGCTCCATTATACGTAATAACAAATAAAATTAACGCAACAATTACAACAACAATAAAAAAGTGATAACGAAACAATAACAAAATTAACAATAACAACCGGATCCGCGATATAGGCAAAGCAATGAAACAAACTCGTACGCATTCGAAACTCGAATGACGCGTTTATTTCAAAATGGCGTCCCGATAGTTTACAATCCCTGCGACGGACGCGTTCCGGTACCAAAAAATACAAACGATAGCGCTTTACGTCGTTAAAATATGATCCGACTAAATTAAATAGGTTGTTACTTTCATATAACCCGTCTATATTTCATGTCGATTGAATATGGTCAATTTATTATTATCTCGCAGTATAAAATATTTACTTAGTAAAAGATGTTTGTTTACATAATTTATAGCTTCTCGTGACGGGTACTATAGGTTGTAAACGTTGGCTGACCATTTCTAAGATTTCGACATTGTAAAAGATTGCTGATCATTTCTGTGCAAAATTTGTATCCATATTCCATATTATTCACATCCAATCGACTCGGATGACACTAAAACACGCGACGATGGCACAATTTGTTTTAAGTGAAAAAGGGAAGCCACAATTATTATGGAAAGGATATCTCTTCAACAAAGACAGTAACAACGAAGAAAATGGCAATGTTTATTGGAAATGTGTTGAGTACGGTAAAAAGAAAAAGAATTGGACTGCCCGAATAATAACAAATAGAAATGAGGAAGTTGTCAAAGAATCAAGCCACAATCACAGCGCTGAAGCTGCAAAAGTTAAGGCAATCGAACTTAGAAACGAAATGAAAACGACTGCGCTGGAAACTTCGGAAAGTCCACATGTGATAATCGCTTCTAAATCCTCTCAAATACATGACAGTGTAGCTGCTCACATGCCGTCAATGAGGTCTTTGGGGAGAACAATTCGGAATATTCGGCACGCAGCAACGGAAGATTTAACGTCACGTCAAAATCACGACTTTCTGATTTATAACAAAGGGGCAGTTTATGACAGAATGCTCATCTTCGGAACCGTTGAACACCTAAGACAATTGGCTGGCACAAAACATTGGTTAGTTGATGGCACAATAGGAGCATGTTCGTCCCTGTTCTCTCAACTTTATTCAATTCACGCTCTAGTGGACACAAAGATCGTCCCATTAGTGTTCGCATTGTTGCCCGGAAAAAGCGCAGTAGTGTATGAAGAATTGTTCAGCAAACTGAAAGAAGCTAAGCAGGAGCTGAATCCAGAATAGGTGATGTTGGATATGAAACAAGCGGCCGTAAAGGCTTTAACAACAGTGTTCCCAAATGTGTTGATACGTTTTTGCAACTTCCATCTAAATCAGTCTCTTTACCGCAAAGTTGGAGTTAAGTCCGATATTCTTCACGTCCCATGTAGGGTTCCACAAGGTTCCCACTTGGGGCCTATATTTTTCTTAATATTTATAAACGATCTCAGTTATGTTATTAATTCTAAATTCAAATTTTACGCTGATGACCTAAAAGTATATCGTGTAATTCATGACGACAAAGATCCGTTGATATTACAAAAAGATCTCGAAAATATTGAACTATGGTGTAAAAACAATTTAATAGCGTTAAATACTGATAAATGTGTTTTTATCAGATTTTCAAAGAAAAAAAATGTAATTGATAAAACTTATTACATCAATAAATTTCCACTTAAACAAGTATATGTTATCAAAGATTTAGGTGTATTATTTGATCATACCCTATCTTTTCGTGATCATATTGACAGCATAATCAAAAGAGCTTCTAAACTATCAGGTTTCATAAATCGCCAAATGAAACTTTTTAATGATCCTCATCTAATTATTACGGTATATAACTCTTTGGTACGAAGCATCATAGAATATTGCAGCACTGTTTGGAATCCTAACTATAATATTCATTCAATGAGATTAGAATCTGTGCAAAAACGTTTTTTGTATCATCTAGCATATACGGGTCATAGGTGTCAGACTTTGGATTCATATGAGTCTAGATTTCAATTTTATCACATGAAGTCTCTGAGTGACCGTCGAAAATTTATTGACATATTATTTTTATATAAAATTATTCATAATTATATTGAGTCACCAGATCTGCTTGAGCGCCTTAAATTTAGTGTACACCGCCCCAGTAGTAGGCTACATAACAGAACAACCTTTAGTTTACCCACATGTCGAACGAATATATTCCAACACGCGCCCTTGTATCGCATTTGTTCAACAATAAATGCCCACTTAAATGAGTGTGATATATTCTGTGGTTCTTTAGCCTCTTTTAAAAAACAAATTCTTACATTGTAAATATTTAGCTAAGTATTTTTTCTCTCTTATTTTATTATTGCAGTTGTATTATTATTTTTAGTTATATATTTTTATATAAATGCCTAGTTTCGCTTTAAGTCCATGTTTATATTAAGTTTAACATTTTAAGGATTGTAACCAGTTTTATGAACCAATAAAAAAAAAAAAAAAGTTGTAGCCTTTAATTTTAAAACTCGATATGGTACCGATACGTATAATTGTATTTAACTAAAATGACTGTATTTTTGGATATTGAAAAAGAGTAGCTACTGAGTTTCTTGCCGGTTCTTCTCGGTAGAATCTACATTCCGAACCGGTGGTAGCTTTACTTTAAATAGTTTGTTAAATGACGAATCAAAAGTGCTTGTAAAAGCCTACTTGAATAAAGTATATTTTGATTTTGATAAGGTAATTGGTTTTATTGTAATTATTAATTGATACAATATTACGATTACTACAGCTATTATAATGCACTGGTAATAAGTCAAGTAAAAATGTTCAATCAGAAGCTCAAAATCTACTAATACGGCATTTAAAAATAGATAAAAGCTTAAAGAAACAGTATTTCCCCGAATGAGGGCAGACAGACATCACTTGTTGCAAAAACAAATTATCTTATATGTGCTTTCGGGTCTCAATATTTGAAAACTCATCGAGAAAAGCATTTTGCAAACGTTGTGTCTAGAAAAATGAGAGAGCTAGCAAAATTATTAATTGAAATAAAAAAGATTGACCCATCCATCAGTGACTTGTTTTGTGTCCTTCGACCAAACCATTACGATATTATTGATGAGGCAACCAAAGTATTAGGAAAATATGCAGCGAAAAAGATATATTTGAAACACCTACGTTCGCAATGAATATGTCAACCACTTTAAAACAGTGGTGCCATATAGCAATTATAAAACAAGAACCTTATATGGATGTTGATACCGGTAAAATAGAAGCAGATTTAAAAACCACCAGATTTTAAAGATTTACAACTCATACAATCAAACTGGAAATATGATATATCTAGTCAAGCTGCGACAGATCTAAACAAAAAAAAAAATGGAGCAAAGTGACTATTGTTCCTTTAGCAAATGATTTGAAAATTCTAAAAGAATACCTAAATAAAAGATCTATGGAAGCGGCTAAAAAAATTAAAGAAAGCTTACATAATATTGCAACATACATAGAACTTTTAGAAACTGTGTATTGTAGAGTTTTATTGTTGATCAGACGCAGGCCTGGAGAATTACAAAGGATTACATTGTACGACTATTTAGAAAGTGAAAATAATGCATCTGATAAGTATGAAGAATTTGATCGTGCGCTTACTGCCTCTGAGCGGATTCTCGTAAAGAAATTTAAGAGAGTTGGGGGAAACGTGGTCGTGGAGTACCCGTTCTGTTTAGTCAAGAGGTTCAAGATGACATAAAACTATTATTGTCGGTTAGAGATATTTTTTTACTGCTACACCATATCAATTTTTGTTTGGTAATCCAGGTTATGAAAACACCATTTATGGCTACAAAGTTTTCGAAAGGCATGCTTGATTATCTGGTGCCAAAAACCCAAAAGCAATCTCGGCTACGAGACTTCGAAAACACTTGGCTACCTTATCACAAATATTTAGCATGTCTGAAAATGATAAGGAGCAGCTAGCTATATTCATGGGTCATACCAATGAGGTACATAAGAAATCGTATAGATTGCCAGATGACGTTTAACAAACCGCCAAGATATCGAAACTTTTAATTCTTATGGAAGACGGCAACGGAAGCAAGAAGAAGTTCTTAATAATGATAAAATATTAGACTATGATTTTGAGCCTTTTTTTTTTTTTTTTCACCCTGGTCATGTGCTGAACGAGGCGACTGGCGATGATTCGCTCGAACATCTTACACACCTCGTCCAGCAACACGATCGGTCGGTACGCAGATGGTGAGTCCGCGGGCCGCCCCTCCTTCCTGATCAAGACCAGTTTCCCCGTCTTCCATCGGCTTGGAAACTGGCCTCGCTCCAGACAGGCGCTCAGGAGCCCAGATAGTCGTGGCCCGAGGTGCCTCATGGCGAGGACCCATGCACGGCCTGGAATGCCGTCGGGGCCTGGGGCGGTGTTCTTGATGCGGGCCGCCGCGACTCTCATCTCCACCAGGGTCACTTCGGGCACGTCGTCGTCGTCGTCTTCCGCGTCGGGCGCATTCCGAGGCGGAACCATAGCCGGTGGTGTGTGCTCCGGTCTTGTTGGAAACAATACACTCACCACTACCTCCAGCAGCTGTGGCTGGAGACTCCGGGACAGTGGGGGAGCCCACTGGCGCAACTTGCCCCTCACCATCAGGTAGGGGCGTCCCCATGGATCTAGGTCCAGAGTCTCCAGTAACTCGCCGTTGGCCTGGGCGATGGCCAGCTGGAGTGCGCTCTTCGCCTCTCTGTAGCGAGTGTATAGTTCCGCCTCTTCTCTTTCCTGTTCGACCGCCGCTGTAAAGGGGCGGCGGCGGCTTGTTCGTCGTCGGCGGCACCTTGCGTACCAGCGTCGCATCTGTACACAAACGGTGCGCAACTGAGCGATCGACTGCGCCCACCAGTACACTTGGCGTCTGGATGGTATCGGCCGGACTCGGGGCATGCCAGCGTCGCAGATATGCGACATGCTCTCCTGGAACCACTCCGCCTCCTCGTCGATGTCGGTAGGTCTGCCTGGAGCATCCAGCCAGGCCTTGACGATTGAGGCCTCCAGGAGAGCCTCCCTGTCGAGCCGTTTCAGCGCCCAACGTGGACCGTCTCCGACACCTGCCGGGGCCGCTTGAACCGGCCCGATCGAGGTTCGGGCGGAGACGCTTAGTCGAATGTATCGATGGTCGGATAGCGTCTCGACGTCCTCCAGGACGTGCCAGTCATGGACGGTGCGCGCGAGAGCGGGGCTAACGAACGTGAGGTCCACTATTGACCCACCCCGCTGCCGCACGCACGTCTGCACCGAACCTCGATTCAGGAGAAGCAGGCCCTGCTCGACCGCCCACTCCTCCACTAACTCACCCCGCGCGTCCGTAGACGGGGAACCCCAAGCCGTAGACTTGGCGTTGAAGTCCCCCAGGACGATCACGGGACGAGGACAACTGCGACGGACGACCGTGCTCAACTCCAGGGTGATACTCTCCAGATCTGCGAGAGAAAGGCTGGGGGCGAAATATACCCCCACGACCATGATATCACCCCAGATTGCCGCGACGTAGCCCCGCCCTCGGGTGACAGCCTCGAAGGGAAGGATGTCGGCGGCAGACCTCCGAATGAGCACTACCGAGCGGTTATTGTCGCACACCCAGTCATCCCTGGGTGGCACGAAGAACGGGTCGGCGACGGCGGCCACTTCGATTGACCACTGCGCCATGCTCTGGAGCAAGAGATCCTGAGCCCTGGCACAGTGGTTTATGTTGGCTTGGAGAAAACGACGTAGGGCCATTATAAGGTGTCCATGGCCGTCGCCTCCTCCCCAGTCCTCGGCTGATCTTGTGCCGCAGCCGGTGGGTGAACCGGCTGCGAGGAGCTGGTTGCCTTCTTCCTTTCTTTTCTGGCCTTAGCCGGCGGATGAGCCGGCTGTGTCCTGGTAGTGGACCTCGCGCAGGCCTTCGACCCGATCTGGTGGTAGGCTGGCTTGTTGGACGCCGCACAGATGACGCAGTGCGGCGTTTTGGCAGGACAAGTGCCAGCCTTGTGACCGGGTTGACCGCAGCGGAAGCACATTTGGCTGCGGTCTACCCCAGCGGTGCACCGTGCCCCCGCATGTCCTCCTTCTAGACAGCGGTAACACCGATAGGGTTTTGGTGGTAAAAGCGTGACCTGCGCCGAGACCCAACCGACTAATATCCTGCCGTCCTTCAGCTTGTTGGCCGCCGCTACGGGACAGGTGACGTGTGTCGTCCCGAGACCGGAGACACCCCGACGTATCGTGCCCGCCTTCACTTGATCCGTCGGGCATCCTCCGGTCCTGGAGATGGCAGCGACGACCTCATCCGCCGTCACCGAGTCATCCAGGCCCGAAATACGCAAAACCGCGCATTTAGTAGGCCTGGACACTCGGACGTCGTCTGGTCCTAGTGACGCCCTGAGCTTCTCCGCTAGGGCGTCTGCTTTGGGACCGCTGGTGGTCCCCGAGATCTCGAGGAGGCGACCCCCGGTGGCAGTTGTTTTGCACCGGAGGCCCGTTATGCCGAGATCACTCAACGAGATCTCGGCTTTCGCTTTGGCCAGGATGCCAGCGTACGAGAGACCCCGCTCCTCCGCCCCCGGCTGCAGAGTGAGAGCCACTGCGGTAGAGCGAGGGGTCCTGAGCCTCGCTGTCTGGCGCTTGGCCGCCGCTTTCTCCTTCTGGCGCGCCTTCTTCGATTTTCTGGCAGCGCCCGCAACCGTCCACTCCGCCTCTTTCGCCTCACCGGCCTTTCCTCGAGTGCGCGGCGCCCGTGCCGGTTGGGCATCACGGGGCGCTGCGGCCTGGGCCACATCTGTCTTTTTGGCCACTTTTCCCCTTTTTTTGATGTTCGTAGTTGCTGCAGCAGCCGGTTGTGCCGGTTGGGCGGCATGGGGCGTTGCGACTTGGGCCGCATACGTCGGCGGCGCCGGTGCGCTGCGATGGTCTGCAGCTAGGGGAGGACGTAGAATCCTCCCCTCGAGCACCGAGAAACGGGCGTTGAAGCTCGCCATCTCCTGACGGATCAGGCGAGTCAACTCCGTCTCCTGCGACGACTGCTGCAGTTGCGGTTGTGGCGTGTCTCTCAGAAGGCCCACCTCCCGCCTGAGATGTTCGCGGCGGAAGTTGGCCATCTCGGCCTTGAGCTCTTCGTGTTCCTTTCTGAGGACATCCACCTGAGCTGCGAGCTTGGTGTTCTGGGCTCGCAGCAGCTCCGTCTCCTCCGTGTTGGTGCGGGTGAGTAGCACCTGGGCGCATTCCAGTATCGAGGCCGTGGCCTCTTTGAGCGCCTTCTGGCTGCAGCCGCTAAGGCCCTTCGAGACCTTGCCCACTCTTCTGATGGCCGCAACCGCGTCTGTCATTTTCCGATTGAGGTCAGAGGCAGGAAGCTCATCTGCCTCGACCCCTGAGAGGGCAGACTCTCTCGACTCCGACAGGGGGGTGGCTCTGCCTTCCACCACCCTTTTCGTCAGAGCCGCGATCTGCCGCTCGTCCTCTTTGAGTTTATCGGCGGCTGCTGCGGCCTTCGTTGCAGCCGCAGCCTCTCGCCTGGATAGGCCGATACCGGCATACTTGCCGGTAGTAGCGGGCCTTTCTTTCCGTCTCCTCTCCGTGTCGCTCAGTGCCGAATCGGACCCTGAGTCTGCGCCCTCTCTCGCGCGTTTGCGTGAGCGTTTGTTGATGCTCACCGCGCTCGCCACGCTCATGCGGCTCGACACGCTATCGGTGTCCGAAAGCGCGCCCAACCTCTCCAGTCGTACCACAGGTACCCTCGTCAGATCGGTGTCCAGTATGCTCGCGGTATGGTCGTCAATGGAAATCGGTAGTGCGACTTTGATATGATTTTGAGCCTACCTCATCTTGAGCTATCTGCGAATGACTAAAATGGCCTGATATCTTCTTGCATTTTGTGATTAAGTCTTTTAGTTCAGGGGTTTCGAGCGCAGAACGAGTGCCCTCTTAATTGATAATTTGGCAAAGCCGTTTGCATAACACGTCGAAAACCAATACCTTCAACAAAATGAAATGAAAGATTTCTTAAAGCGATCATTTTTCCGATCACATTATCCATTTTCTTTGCCTTGGGATGTGGTGTATCCCAAATTTGATTTTTTTTTGAAGATTCTTCTAAGGATATTTTTGCCTTTTGGCTTGTTGTAATGGTGTAACGGACGTAGACTGTTTTGATTTCTCTTGTTCTGTTTCTTTTTCTGCCCACAGTTCTTCGTATTTTTCGTTATGAATAGACTTCGAGTCCGAACTTTCCTTGAATAGTTTTTGCCACAGATTTTACATTTCGCAAAATTACTGTCTATTTCTACAAAAAACTGCCAAATCTCACTTGTTTTCGGCTTCATCATGTGACTTAATTAAGCAGAACAATTATTTTGCACTTATTCACTTAAAACAATCGCGGTTCAATTAGAATTTGATATATTACATAGATGAAATATTCGCAACGTTCAACTCGTACAAACAATTTGACGACAGGTTGAATGACATACGCCCGCCTGCGCCCCCACCCCAACGGCGTTCCCGCCGCGTACTCGATATCTTGATCATTTCACGCGTAACGCGCGAGTGGACGGCTGTCGGCATCGAGTATCGCTCGCGCGTTATTTCTCTATGATTTTAACGTAAATAAACCTCCGTTACAACTCCGCAAATTTTGTACGGAGGCGAAGGTACGATTTCTTGCAGAACTTCCGCAGTAACGGAGGCGGAGGTGAAGTTCCGTTACAACCCTAATTTGAACCTACCTATATGCACTAACTTACCAAATGATGTAACTTATCTTTCTACTAACCTGGTCCAAGAAAAGCAAAACGAAATTTTAAACAGTTTAGCTAATACAGTAGTCAATTTAATAGAAATTTTACCACAGTTGAGACCATCATCACTGCCTTCAACAGATATTATCCCATAAAATATCAATGTAGTAATAATGATCTCAGCTGTGGCTTACGTACATTTCAAATTGCCTACAGTATTAGTTTTTTTTTTAAGTTTCTGACTCCGCAAAGCTAGTAAATCCTTGGTGCAATGTATCCGTTTGTATAATAAAATTCTACAGCTATTTTTAATTTTGTTGATTCATACATTCATATTCGTTTGTATTTTAAATGTTTGAAAAGAGTAACTATTGAGGTTCTTGCCAGTTCTTCTGTGTAGAACCGGTGGTAGCCACTTAATATAGTTTTGTAAAATAATGTTTCAAAAGTCTACTTAAATAAGAATAATTTTATTTTGATTACTTTAATTTTGTTGTAGCATTTAAGAAACCTGATTTTACCTAAATGTTCTTTTTTTGTTCTTACCTACACAATAATACTAAATTATTTATATTATATTATATTTTAACGGTGTCTTTTATTTGATTATAAATGTTAGTGTTTTAATAAAAATTTTGTTGTAATAATAAATATTATTAAATAAATTACTTTTAAAATAATGGTGCTCCCACATTGCCGTTAGAAAATGTTTGCAAACATTTTCTAACATAATAACATTTACTCACAAATGTTGTCAATTGTTACATTTTGTTAGAAACTGTTACATGTTATAAGTGCTCCTACACTAATAGAAAATGTTTACTAACATTTTATAACATTAAAATCTGGTACTGGCTCGCAGTTTGTTTGCGTTCTGAGAGCGTCTACACGAAAATGGAAGAGGATTTGCTCATTGGAGTAGCTTTCATTTTTTGTTTAAAAAAGAAGAAAAAGCGCTCTTATTGGATGCGCCAAACGCTAAAAGCTAGAGGAAAATATAGTGCCACAGACTATCTCAAGGATTTGGGCATTGATGGTTGCTTAAAAGATTTTATAAGAATGAACAGTTCCGAATTTGAGTATCTAGAAAATTTAATTGGGACAACAATAGGCAAACGAGACACTAATTTTAGAAAATCTGTAAGTGTGACGGAAAGACTTGCGGTAACATTAAGATTTTTGGCAACTGGTAGCAGTTATAAAAGTCTTGGAAATGTGTTCAAGTTGTCAGACCAAGTGATATCTATAATCATACCAGAAGTGTGCGAGGCTATCAATGAGGTTTTACAAGAACACATACAGGTAAGTCAAACAACATTTTTATTTATTTTTATTTTTGATTACTTTTAATATGATCTAACAAAACTTTCTGAGCTGTTGTGGTGCGAGGGTGGGTACCTAACTACTACGTTGGAAAAAAACACACACATTAACAAAAATAATTTGTGTCTTTACAAACATATATTAACAAAAAATGCAACACGAGCTTATTTTTTTGCACACAATTGAGACAAATCATACTTTACTGATATTCACCTTACTGATTAAATTTTTAATAATCAACAAATCAAACATGTATTTTTTAATTTTGGATTGATCCCAACAAATCGTTTAATGATTGGGTCGAATCTTGGCTTGATTCCGATAAATTAGACGGACTCGGTGTTCTTGCGCTGGTACGAGGATGTGCAGTATTTGCCCTTGAGCTATCCGAAGAACTGGTTTCAAATGAGGGACTCGATGCGTTGTAGTATCCTCTCGAGCTACAGACAGCATTATTTTCCAAAAAAGTGGATAGATTTGGTTCAGAGTTGTATCCCCAGGAACGATTAGCAGTTGGGTTTGTAGGAAAATCATATTGTCCTATTGATGCATTGTACAAAATATTGTTAATGTGATGTTGAGCAGTATTCCTAGCATAACTGTGTTTTATTTGTTTCAGTTTCATAGAGACATACTCTCCAAATGCGTCACTTTCATCCCTGCTCTTTCTAGTTTCGTACATGTTTTGTAAAATCTTTACAGCTTCTTGTTGTATTGTATCTTTTTCAACTGGCAGTCTTCTTTTGCGAAATGGTTTTGGGGTGGCGAAAAGCGTGCCCGGAGTTTCGTTTATAGTGACAGTATTTTCTGTTTCGTTTAAACTGAGAGTGTTTTCTGAATCACTTCTGTTTTTCGTTACCGCGTTTTCTTCGTTACTCTGAAAGAATAGAAGTAAACGATAATTTCAAGTTACTTAATCTTCTGGTTTTGTTCCAGATACCAACAACACCTCAAGAGTGGCTACACGTGGCAAATACATTTAAAAGAATTTCCCAAATTGCTTAGGAAGTATCGATGGAAAGCACGTAGCCATACAAAAGCCAATTGAT